>NC_047509.1:13566510-13693741 GCF_902827115.2 Pseudochaenichthys georgianus
GTGTGTCCTGTCTGCGCGTGTCTGCCTGTTTCTCTGCTCTCCCTCTCTCAGAAGGGGCCATTTCCTTTTGCAAACAATCTACTAACCTCTCATAACAAAGCAAAGAAACCCAAGCATCACTTTGTCATCAGGAGGTGCACTGTGGTGTTTTTTTAATAACAAGTCAAGGAAGTAATTTTCATTCTTAAAACTGACAGTTGCTTGGGTCAAAGCAAACAATGTGGACTGTAGAAATTAATCTAGCTAGAGGACAGAGCCTGAGGAACAGACATGTGGGTTAAGGGTGAGCAGAACATCCTCAGTGACTGACCAAGTATGTGGCAATTCTGCAACGGCTGAGAAAACACGTGCATGCCCACACCAATGTCCTCTTTCACACGCAAACACACACCAGCCCAAAGAGGAAGGACCAGCTGCAGGCCAAAAATAAATACACAAAGAATGACCCATAGTGACTCACCACAGCCGACATGACACACGATAAACTTACAAATATTCATTAAAGATGAAAGTGCCACACTCATATAATAACTAATCACCAGTTAAAGTATGTTGTAAATCAATGTAATGTACCTTTAATTAACATGACTGCATGCATTTCCTTCATCACTTATCAGTAGTAAGATTTAGATCTGCTTCTCAAGTGGTGGAATATTAGTCCATCTTTCTTTCTTTAAAATATATGAATCCATTTGAATGCCCTTGAAAATTCAACTTGACCCGCACTGGTTCAGACATCTGTCTATAAATAGCAGCCGGGACAGAGCGACAGCAGACTCCTTCCTCTTTCAGACCGAGATTAGAAACCAATAAAAAACTGCCTAAAGGGAAGAAGAGGCTTTAAACGTACACCCTTTATCCCTCTCTCTTTCAACATGACTGTCCATCTTGCTTATCAACACACATATTTATCTTTCAAAAATTCCACCACCTAATTCCCCCATTTATTTTCTTAGTCCGTTCACACCTTCCCACTCGCCTTAATTGTTTCACGCACAAATCAGCTAGTTTTGCAAGTTAGAAAGTGTGTGTGTGCGTGTGTGTGTGTGCGTGGTAGTTTAAACGTGTTCCCTCTGTTGAATGCTAATAGCTAGCAGAACTGGATATGGGCGTTGGCCTATATGTATATTAATCGCATATGAATATTCAACAGCCTAATTAAACAGGCTGGGGCTACACTTCAAAGGGAGCACAAACAGTTGGGTGGAGAGTTCACACACACACTCATGCCCCTTTCACACCAGCGCCTTTTCAGCTCCGGCTCGGCGATAGAGCCTGAAAAGCGCCGGGTTTTCCAGTTCACACCGGAGCTGCGCCGGCTCTTAGCTCCGGAATCCGCTTCATTTCCAGCTCCAAAAAATTGTCGGTCCAGAGGCAAGAGCTTTGGAGCTAAGAGGTGACGTCGCTTACGTCTCTCTTACGTCGAGGCGTGCAGGAAACTAATGCCTGCCTACAAGCAATAGTGCCTATAAACACACTTTATAAAGTCAGGCAACACTAACCAGGCTTCGTGTGATTCTGTTTATTTGTGCCTTACTTTGACCATCCGTTCGCTGTTATCGATCATTGTGGAGAGAGGCAGACGTGTTGTTTTGTATTATTGCAGCTATCGGATGCAAGTAGTCAGTTTAGCTTCGGTTGCTATGCTAACATCACCCGTTTTATACCAGAGAAACTTTCATAACAGCGTTGTGATACCAAACAGTGTCAATTCAGACTGACACACATTCACTTAGGCTAAGGGAACTGGGGATATGCATCAGCTGCTTGTGTGAGTCGGACAGTGAATACTTTAGAGCGGCCGCTGCAGTGCGAGCTAACCGGGAGCTAACGGGAGAATAAACTCCTGTGGAAGAGCAGCACTGCAGCGGTCGGTAAATGCTGCAGAAACACATTAATAAACAATGAACCACGGCACTCTGGAGAAAAGTATAAGGTTGGAGAAGTCGTTATTCAATTTATTCTGGCTTCGTGTGATTAAAAGCAACACGATCATCGACCCGACGCAGTTGTTGTTGTTGTTGTTGTTGTTGTGAGCTGCCCTTGGGGGGCAAATCAGCGATGTAAACGGTGACGTCATGACGCAGCAAGGGCAGCTCTGGGGCGCCAGTGGGCGGTGTGTACAGAGCGGGAGCTGAAAAGGGAAACCGGAGCTGAACCAGAAAAGCTCCCGCTCGGAGCTAGAAACTGAAAAGCGCTGGTGTGAAAGCCGCAAGAGACACTCATGCATATGATGCTTACAAACCATAGACTGTATAAAGTTACAAACGCATACTCGCGCATAATTTACAATAATTTGTAAAGGAGCAGGAAACAACGTCTCTTTGGCAATGAGATCTAAGCGGTGGGGTGCCATTCTAACACATCTCCTGTGTAGCTCTAGAAATATTTGACAAAATAAAAAGCTTACTTGCAAGGTTTAGAACAAACAGTATTTAAAACAAAGTCAGCATATTTGGCAAATTGCTTAGATGACACTTGTCCCACATTTTAAGAGGTTAGTTTTCCACCAGGGAGGCGGATGAGGTGGCTCAAGATCAGACGTTGAACTCGAGAGCATTCAGCTCAGTAAAGCTGCTACAGCCCTCTTTGAACATTACCCTGTTACCATGGAGATGGGCAACCTGCTCCGCTGAGCACTGGACACAGATGAGAGGCAGGCTGTGAGAAAGAAATGGTCATATCCACTAAACATTACACCAGGCTCATGTCAACCCCTATCATCCATAGGGTACCCTGTTGAAATGGATAGTTGGTTTAACTAGTTAGTTTATAATGATAGCAACTTAAAGGTGGGGTAGGTAAGTTTGAGAAACCGGCTCGAGATACACTTTTTGCTATATTCCATGGAATGCTCTTAACATCCCGATAGCAATGAATATCTTAAGTGCTTTGACAAAAAATCCATGAAAAAACGTCATCTGTGGAAGCCGTAATACTGTAAAAAGTACAACCGATTGCCGCCCTGTCTGTCCGCCTTCCATCTCGTGCACGCACAAATGTATCTCGTGCCCTCATTGGGCGTGCCGTCATTGGGCGTGCATTGCAGCAGTACTCCAATGACTCGCCAGCAACAGGCGGCCACTTTCACCAGTCTGCTGACGTCATGTGCGCGTTCATGTGTGTTGGAGGAGGTGCTCTGTAAGGAAGTCTGAAGGAAGGCGCGGATTCTTTTCGGCTGTGTACTTTCAAATTGTAGTGCACTCGAGCCGGTTTCTGAAACTTACCTACCCCACCTTTAAAGCCTGAGACTATAGAAAACACACTAGAAATCATTCAATATAAAAAATTATCATCACGATTATCCTTGTCAAAACAAGACATTTGAACTTTTTAATACGTCAGTAAATACCCTACTATTACCAACTGGTTAATGATACAGCTTAACATCATTACGCCAAACACTAGTCAGTCTTCAGTTTAGTGATGGTTAGCTTTTTTCTTTTTTTAATCCTATATCATTCAACCCTTATAACACATATGTTTTAAAGCAACAGTAAACAGGAAGTTAAGTGACTCCGTGTGAGCCAGGATATACTTCTAATGTTGTACAACGAATCTGGTGGAAAGTATCTCGTCTTTTAGCCGTGTCTTTTGGGAAAGTTTGCGTTCACATATTAAAAGCTCTTGACAAATGACCAATCTCATCTATTGAATTGCTTCCCTCAGGAAGGCACTTTAGACTACTATGAAGAACCACCAACGATGTCTACAATAATTAATAAATCCAATGCACAGTTTCATTATTAATGAATCAGTGAATCATTCACTTCCACCTCCTGAACCCCTCGCCAATACAACTGTAAGAATAACTTTACAATAGTGTAGAAGCTTAAAGACCGCCCCCCACTACCTTCACCTAGTTAGGAGGATACATTTGAGAAGAACATTTTGTTTGCACAAATAGATTTTTGGAAATCATTTAATGGCCATCTATCTTGTGTCAAGATGCAAGACCAACAGATACAAGAACTATTATGTCCGTGCTGCCATTGGATTTTGAATAAAAATAATAATATTGAGATCTGCCAAGGTGGCCTAACCCCTTTGTTAATTTGACAGACACGTAATGTAAGATAAAAGCAGAGAACAAGAGAGAATAAAGTGCCAGGTCAGGAGATCCATTGTTCTTCTGATCAATGACTGCCTCCTTGCCACACATACATCCACACATGTATACACTATTGATTTAGTGGACAGGAAATAAGCAGGCAAGGTGATATTTACACTCGTTTTAGAAAAAGGCCAAATAGAGAGAGGAGTATTTTGTTTGTTTGAGCTTAGTGATAACAGAGAAGAGAGAGAAGACAGGAAGGGCCAATGACTAAAAGGGATAAAACAGAGAGGACAGGAAAGAGGGAAAGATTACACCGCAGGAGGGAAACCGTGCACATAGGGCTTTATGTTACTTCTTCAATTGACTGAAACACTGTTATAGGATCTCATAGTTACTGTTGACTCTTTAAACCGGTGAGTCATGATGTTTCAGTGATACCGGCAGCTCTCACACATGTACAGCGCTGGCCAAACAATTAGCCACGGGCTGGTACTTGGCAAACATCTGTGGAGTGACATCATCTCCGGTGGCGACTAACAGCACATGCTTCATCATCCCCATGGCTGCTGGAAGTCAATCGAAACTCGGTTGTTTGATTATACACAGGTTTGACTGCTCCTGTGACTGTGCTGAGGCGGGATGGAACTGCAGTGGAAGTGCTTTGATAGAACCTGGTAGTTATCATATGCCTCTGGTTGTACATCATTTAAATGTGACCTATCAATACCTTGTTCGTCTTTTACAGTTGTTTAAATGACACAAGCATAATTTCAAGATGAGCAGCAAAATGGCACACAAGCCAGTAGCCTGGGGAGGTGAGAGATGATGATGATGATGATGATGATGAGAGCAATGATGAGGATGTTAAAAATAGAGGGACAGAACAAGCCTCAGGGGACCAGGTGATATCTGTTACCACCCACTGCTCCTTGCTGCTCTCGACAGCACAGGAAAGGTGGACGACAAGAAAAAGGAACACTTCTTTCCTAATGAATCTGCATTTCCGAATATAGAGGAATAATTTCTGAAAGAAATCCTATTAGTAGCAGCCTTAAGTACATTATAAGTGTATGATTTAAATACTGACAGTACACAACATAGATAATTAAGGCAGACACGACTATTCTTCCCTCAAACAAAACACGGCTTTTAAAAAGGGTATCGAAACAGAAGGAGTTTGAACAGAAATGGTGTTTTATTCAACACTTAATATGTAGATGTATCTGCTACTCCTTCAATCAAAAGAATAGAGTTTGGTGATGACGTGAAATAGAGGGCGATCACGTTTGATGGGAGTTTTTGTCTTCACCACCTTTGCAGACAGTTTCTCTCATTAAGATGCCTTCAGTGTTCATTCTTCAGAAGTGTTTTATCCAGAGCTGTATTATCCACAGATGGCTCAAACACTCTAAACAAATGGATTACGGGACAAACTGAAGAAAGCAGTTTCCGCATAGGTCGTCTCCTCCTCCCAACAACAGACGGAAAAGTCAAATGAAACTGCTAAATACTCTACTCTGTTACCTTATGATGCATTACAACACTTCTCTTGGTTCTTTTAAATGATGTGAGCTCATATGTTACTGATAATTAATCATCTAACCAGTTTTTTTAGCATTAGCATGATTTAACTCTTTCCTTCTCTAAGGTCAAGCATAATGAAAAGCACAAGACCCATTCTAAATTTGATTAAACTGAGGTAGAAATAACACAATAAATTAACTTAGGACACAAGACCCTATTCCAAGGCAAGGCAAGTTTATGTATATAGCACCTTTCAGCACCAGGCAATTCAAGGTGCTTTACAAAAATGAAAGACATTCAGACAAAGGCATTTAAAATCAGTCATTAAAAAGAAAAGCTAATAAAATAAACATTAAAGGATAAAAGTTACAGTGCAGTCTAAGATATGAATAGGTCAATTATTTCGGTTCCTGATTTTTTATTTATTCACAGAACCTCCCTTTGGAAATCCGAACATTTCCGTCCCGATTGTTAATTTAGACTGATTGTTTTCACCATGTTATGCTCGCATGACATCCACAATCGGACCCTCAGGAGGGTGTACTAGCCCCCTACTCTGCTTTGCGTTCCATAACAAAGTCTTTAAGTGTTACCTGAACACCCCGTGTTACCAAAACACTATTTTTCACCCGTCGGTGATGTGATACTTGTTCCTCAGTACAAATCACCCAAAAACTGATCGTAAACCCTGGCTACGATGGATATCCCAAATATCCTACTTTCGAGCAGTCCCTCTCATAAATGTCATGGAGTTTCAGACGGTTTCCATTCCAGGGGTTTTACTATATTTTTCTAAACAAATTACGTACTAACTAACAAAGATGTATTCTTCTCTGACTTCTTTTGATCTATTAGGAGAATGTGGCAGGATGAGGTAAATGTGACATGTGAATATGAACTACACTGCATAAGATACCTAGCTCAAAATAAATAATATATACCTTTTAAAAATACAGGCCTTCAATATAAACCACACAGCTGAGAGTGTTTTCATATTAGGTCTACATACAGCACCATGCCAGCTCTACTGGTCTGCATTGTGTTGAGGCATTTTGGAAGATGGCGGGATGCTTTCTCTGACATGAAAACTAAAATATGCTGAGAGACAAAGGAAGTCAAAAGATGAGCAGGAAGACAGGTGGACATGTGGAGATGCTGCCTGGGGGTAAATACACTGGGTCATCTATCCAAGGTCAGTGAACTTTTGCAGACAGAGCCCTGCAGGAGATATGTTCTCCAAAGACACTCACAGCTTCAGTCTCTCTCACACGCACATCTTCTATGGTGTGAGAGGACTCGCCTCGAGGCTTGGCTTCTGTTTCATGTCAACCCCGGAGCTCATATTCCACGAGAGCGTACTCCCCGATTATTTCCTGCCTGTCTTCCTCTCTTTCAATAAACATTTTGCACCTTGCAGCCCTTCAGTTTCTCCTTCTGTTTTTAGTGCTGTTTTATCTTTCCACTCCTCTGAGAAGAGAGGGAAGACTAGATCGATCTCCATCAGTCTGGGAGCAGACCTTCCACTCTGAAAGTGAGACTGTGCCTCTGCCCATGTTCATCATGATGCTTCTAGGCATTTGAACATTCACCAGCAGCACTAACCAGCGCTGAAGAGGGACAGTGAGTGGAGTCAGTCAATCGATTAATTAGCAGCTAATTGTAATTAATTCCACAGGCTGAGCACCAGCTGCAATACGGTGGGCTGTAAACAGACATTATGCTGAGTTCTCAATACAGCTCCTCTACTCTCTTTAACAGCACTACCACGAGGGATACATCAACCTCATGGACAGTTGGAGAGCACAATAAACTAGCCTGTTATTGCAAAGCAGTCAAAATGCTCTCCAATCAGCAATAATCAAACATTTACAAATCATTACACCCCTTGGCGACGGCTCTAGTCGAGCTCTAGGCTGCTGCTTTTACTGCGGTAGTTACTGTTTAACAAGAGTTGAGATAAAGTCCAAAGACAGAACACTCAGTTACTGTAGGGATCAAACTATCAAGTGAATGAAGCTAACAAAAAGTTACAGACTAAACAATGATTTATTCTGGCAGATATATTAGAGTACATTGTTTCTGAATCTGACAAATCAATCGGCCTTTAACACTTTGACTGCTGTCCTTAACAAGCACGCCTCAAGCACAGAAACACAAACTATGGCCACAGTACCAATTAGCTGGAGGACAGAGAGAACGAGAGATGGGAAAAGATATGCTCACCACCACACAGGGCTTTGCCAGCCGCAAAGATCTCAGACAACTGAGCCTTTAGCCATGAATGGAGCTGCATCATAAAGATGGGACGACACAGACAGGCTTTTAACAACTAAACAAGCTTTTGTGTTTATCAGCTTACCTTTGAGTCCTGTCTACGAAGGCTGAAGCGCTGCACCATCCTTACTGACTGACGCACTCACAGCTGGAGCCCCTGTTCTCCTGTCCCGCACTGTCCCCACAAAGTACACACAACCTCACATACAGTACAGTCTGCATTTAAACACACACACATACTGAAGGTACACAGGCTACCCTCCTCTCCAAACATCCATGAGCACACACTCTTCTAGTCCACACCACTTTTGTCCACTATGCAAACACAAGTGAGGAGAGAGAGAGAGAGAGAGAGAAAAGAGGGAGACGGAGATGAAAAAAGGGAGGGAGAGCAAGCAGAGAGAGATAAAGAAAGCTCAGCTGCGTTGCCTTGTACTCGTATTCACAGTGATGCCCTGAGCTCTGTCTCTCACAGACACACTCACTCAGACAAGACGCTCACACCACATGGCTTACAGTGCACAAATGATTTAGAGTACACACACACACACACACACACACACACAAAAGTGAGTTCTTCAAGTCACACACACACACCCCCTCCATATCCTCTTCATACAAAATGCATCACACACACAGCCAGTGCTCAGCTCTCACTCATCTAGGTCGGGGCAAGGTTGCCTCCTGCTTCCTGTCAGTAAGCCGAAAGGGTGGGGTGAGGAAGAGGTGGTGGTGGTAGAGCAAGAGGAGGAGGAGGGGGGAGATGGGAGAGGAGGAGGGACCAGCTGATTGTCTATACTAACTATCTCCAGGGACATAGGGAGGGGTACAGGGAAGAGCAAGAGAAGGAAAGAGGAAGGAAAGTCGAGGGGAGCACAAGGGGGGGGGGGGGGGGAAGTTGCCTTTTGAAACAAAAAACAAAAAGGGAAAGACAAAAAGACCCATTCCTGCTCGTACACACTCATATTTAGACGAGCTATGCATCCCCAGGACCTCCACACACCTCCAAGGTCAACCACGCTGTTACTATGGCAACCCAAGCAGGGCGTAGTTCGAGGCTGCAAGTTTGGGGGTAACCACAGCGAATGATTGCATGACCTGAATGACATTGCTGTGTTGCTATGTGGAGGGTGGCTGTGATGATAGATAGAGATGTGTGAGACATGTTATCTCATGGTCGTCGATAGCAACAGGACTGAAGGAGCAGACTTCTGGATCTCAGCCCCGCCCCATCCCAGGTGGGGTCACACACATAGGACTAAAGCATACTTTATTCATACTTAATTTTGTGGAAAAGGAAGGAGTCATTTAAATTTAGCACACTGATTAATTCATAGAGAAATTCATAGACAACCATCGTCTGTGACACATTGATCCAGAGTCCTTGCCTTGGCACATGTTATTTCCTCTACACAAAGATCAGTCTAGCCTGCAACAATCATGATCTCATGACAACACAACCTCCACATGAACCAAGCCCAGTGCAGCGCACAGCTGGTTAGCTGATCTCACAGTGACCTCTGGTGGCAGACACAACAAACACAAGTCAGGTGGTTAGGTAGTTACACATCTGAATGTGAGGTTAAAGATTAGATTGTAAAGAGATGTGAGGTTTTAACAAACCAATACACACCAACAAATCCATGCCGATTATACTCCAACACAGAAGTTGTAGAACATGTAACTTCATAAATGATATCTGGACTCAACAAACTAAAAAAAGGCTGAGATTTTTCGAGAACTAGTTTTATTGCACTCTCATGTATTTCAAACAAGTATGACTTAAAATCATAAACAGGTGCACGTATGTAAACATCACTCCTGTTTACCCCAGACAGTGATTCAGTGAGCCTGACAAATGTTTTAAGAAAGTAATGAAATTGTCTGTAGTGTTGTGATTATTGCAAGTCTACTGTATGTGTGTGCATGAAAGTGTCTATGTGTCTTAACTGTTAGCAAGCTGTACCATGCATATCTGACAGCATCTGCAGTTCAGACACCAGCAGACTTTCTTTCTGCATTCAAAGCTAATACAGCAGCATTGAAAGTCACATCGACAACAAGGTGAACCTCAGCGTTTGATTGACAGTTCACTGACAAACAAGGCCTGTCAAAGGGTAGAAGAGACACATCGATCAGCTTGCTGTCACTCACCCTGTCCGTCTCCTCCGTGGAGTGGTACCCTGATGACAGCACCACGTCCCCTCCAGTGTATCCCGGTGTGGGGCTGCTGGGGGTGGTGTCAGTAGTGGAAGAGGAGCGTGGACGGCTGATGTGATGCTGTGGATCGTGGGTGTAGCGGCGGTGCCGGGCCTGGGGGCTACCTCTCAGCAGAGGGTCTCGGTCTCCGCTCCCAGATCCCGACCCGGACCCTTTACTGCGGCGGCTCTGCAGGCTGGTCCCACGCCTCATCATGGCCGCAGCGCCTGAGCCCTGGCCAGCTGCGGGGGGAATCACAGGAGCAGAGAGGTGGTCAGATTCTGGACAGCAGGACCCCAAGGCATCCTCGTGGGCAGAGGGGGAGGAGCCACCTGCTGACACTACAGAAGAAGATGAGGAAGAAGACGAAGATGGGATGGCGGAGCGAGAGAGGGACAGGCGTTTACGCTGCTGCTGGAACAGCTGTTTCAGTCCCTGGCCAAGAACCCCAATGCTCTCCCGGGCGTTTTGGCTCATCTTACTGAGAGAGGGGGGCTCTGACTGGGATGAGGCCCTCTTCAACCTGGGGCTTTGTGACCCTCCTGCATTCTCAGGACCAGAACTGGGGCCCACCCCCTCTGGCTCCCTTTGACTGTCATCCCCCTGCTGCATGTGGCCCTGCTGAACTCTCATGAATCGCAGGGAGCAATTGTCCAATCAAACAGTCAGCTAACACTTCCCCCTCTCTCTCTCTCTCTAAGACATGCAGAGGGTCAGACCGGGACAATGGCTGATGGAGAGGCGACTACAAACAGTAGAGTACAGTGGATGTGGAGATGGGACTGTCTGATGGAGGGTTGCATCGGCTCAGTGTCGGTCAGAGGGATGAGTCCAAAGAGGGAGCATGCATCTTTGATTCAGGAACAAGTGGCCATGATGGTCTAGCACAGAGAGAGAGGAGACGGATTATGAGAGGCTGGAATAATGCCTAGATCTAATGACATGAAATCAGTCATTTATTTTTAACTCGTGACCATGTACATAGTAATCTGTCTGCGGACCGGACAGCATTAAGAACCAAAACAATATGTGATAGTAATTGAAAGAGAATCGAGCCTGATGCGATATCATCAGTTGAAAATGCTATTAGACAAGCAGCCTCATTGACAGCTGTGCCAGGCCTCTGAATCACTTGAAATCCCATCAGGCCAATGTTTCATGAACAGATACAAAATGAGTAAGGATAACAAGCTGGTTACAGTTTTGCTAGCATGATACAATGATCACAAAACAAAGAGACAACTAATATAAGAGGAGACAGGTCCAAACAAGCTTGGAAAATAAACAACAACCTTGAGAGGGATGAAGACACAAGTAGCTGGTAGAAGAAAGGAAAGGATGAAGAGAAGGAAAGAGGTAATGAGTCACATCAGAAGAAGAAAAACCCACCTACCATCAGCCTGACTCTCAGCCTAGTGTGACTCACGCTTGTGGATTACCTGAGAAGAAGGTGGATAGATGGAGACCAAAGAAAGAAGCAGATTCTGTTTAGAGTTCAGACTTAAATCTTCAATGTATTCACTGACATTTCATTCTGTTGCGATCAATCATCGTGTTCACTTGCTGGGCACACGGAACAGAAGATGTGTGATATTGAGTGGCACGGTTTGTGTGTGTGTTCCTTTAAGGGCTAATTCCAAATCCCCAAAGGGACGCCTTTATTATCATGTGAAGGTATCAAGAGACAAACGCTTTCGCACCAGAAACAACACAATACATCTTTATTTATAAAGCCCTTTAAAATCTCCAGACCAAAGTGCTGTACAGTCAAATAAACTAACAAAAACATACAAACAAAATCACACAGCACAGCTCACACACCATAAAACAGGTAGAAGTAAAAACAATAGACCATTTAAAAGATGTCAATACGCTAAGGAGAAGAGGTGGGTTTTTAGAAGCGATTTAAAAGCAGACGGTGTTAAGGCCTGTCTGGTATGCATGGGCAGATCATTCCACAGCGTGGGAGCCGCTACAGACAAAGAACGGTCACAAAGTGCAGCGTCACAAACACAGAACACCGTGCGTGTTCACCTCCGGTAGCCTTGCCCGCTGCCTGGCTGAATCGAAGTGACAAAACCAGAGTGGACACCTGACAACATACAAGCCGTCTTCCTCAAGAAGGAACCTTATTAGTGGAGCAGTGACCTCCTCAGAGAGACACCTACAGACAGCCAGGCAGCAAGCCCCAGCCTCCCTGCAGCATCAATAGCTGCTCCCATTGAGAGCAGCAAAACAAGCAAGGCAGGAACATTGGGAGCCCTGGGGAGGGACAGCTACACACTCAAAGTATATTCCTCCAGCTGTACTGTCAGCTCATGAAGAATAACACAAAGTTGGATGGACAGGGACACACACTCACTTGCACACATGTATGCAAACAACCCAGTGACAGGCTTCCGTCTCAATCGCTAAGAATACAATCAACTGTTCAGTTTTAACCGACGTCCAGAGACAAAAGAATGAGCATGGAGCTACTTGCAGGTAGCATATGTCTTTACACAATGGCCACGCCATCACTGCCAAGAAAGGGCGTATTCATGCTCATAAACACATTCACACAGCAGCTTTAACTTTCCCAGCATCCAGTCTTAAGTCTGAGTGTTTTATGTTCAACAGAAGATACTAACTTATGTGCTTAATCAAAGGCTGTGTGTTATATTGTGAAAGTTAAATGTGACTGCCAGAGAGAGAGAGAGAGAGAGAGAGAGAGAGAGAGGAGAGAGAGAGAGAAAACAGGTGTTGAACAGATTCAGTCACCTGCTAGCTGGCGGCTGTCTGTAGATAGTGAGATGTTGCCCTGTCAAGCGTTCAGATTAAAAATAACACTGATTACAGCTGAGCAAAGAATCCATGTCTTTATAGTCTTATTTAAATTAGAAATACAATTTGTCATAATTAAATAATGACAGTAAGGTATCAGAACACACTAGAGTTATAGTTTGCAAAGACTCAATTCAATATATCTATGTACATTGTTATATAATGGAATTGTTCTTGAAGTATCTAAAAATAAGAAAATGCTGAATGTATAAATACTTTTGTATTACCAATGGGGTTCAATGCAAATCCTACATTATATCACATGACTAAGCGTCCATCTCTTTCTGTAATTCAATTTAATTTGTTTCCTTCCTTCCTGTTGGAATACATAATAATTAAAATACTCGTTTGCATGAAACGGCGTGTCATGATTACTGCGATATGAACTTCCTGTATGACAATCGTAGGAAGACAGTCATGCCTCACGATCAAGCATACATGCATACTTGATTATGCATGCATGCAGGCACCCTCACAATGAGTGGCATGTTCTGGCAGTGTCAGTGAAGTGTAAGTGATTAGGAAGAGGAGTACTGAGCTGTTGTTTCAGTTTGGTGAGTGGAGGGGTAAACCTTAGTTAATCCTGTCCTGAAGCTGAAGCCCTGCCCCGACCCCGGTGCCCATCCCTCCCTCTGTGTCTATAAATCCCCTCCTTCATCCCCAGGATGATCCCAGTGCTGGATTGGATGTTTGCTTGATTGCCTATGGTTTTATATTCAAACTAAATCCTCTTTCAGGAGCCTTAGAGGACAATGATTTAGTCAGCTTGGTGTGTATGCTTGTGTGAGAGGTCCTGCATCTTTGTTTAATTTAAGCAAGGCTCACTGTTCCACCTTGAGGGTGATGACGCAAAGGAACACCAGATGGATCGACCTATTCTGAACAATTAATGAAATCTATTCTGTGCACCGATAAACGAAAGTTCACTATCACTTTTTTTACCAGTGAAATGTTTAACCGTGTCTTCTTTAGACAATTTAAACACAAATGCAATACTTTGTTGATCCTTTAAGGAAAGTTCTCCCTTCATTCCCCCTTGGACCAACCTCAGGAACATCCTAGTGAGAGATTGTGCTGTATTAAAGCCCTGTCCACCACAGACACAGAGCGATTATCAGCGACTAACAGGTGTCAGTGACAGCCGGGATCAGCGGCCTCAGTGAGTCAGCATGTTTCTCAGAAATGTCACAATACTGTCAAAGGTGAATTACAAACAACCACATGGACAATGGCCTCTCTGGAACCGTGTCAGCCTCACTCATGCCCTTGTATAAATACACACAATCACATACGTCCTTGTCCTTAGCTCCGTGGCTCATCCCATTCAGCAGAGCTGCCAGTCGTCCTGCTGTCATTGTCTTTGGGTGAAAGCTCAGCAGAGATCTGGCACTGGCAGACTGGGAACCAAGCACAACTCACATTGGCATTTTGCAGACCATGAAAAGCATGTAAGAATCATTATAATACAGAACATCAGAGATCTAGTTTAGTTATAAATAATTAACAATCATCTTGTCTCTTTAACTTCCTGATTTATTTGTTAAACAATAAATAAATATCACAGCTCCCTGTAAATGTTTACTTGAATTTCATTCAGGCACGAAGGTTAATTTGATAAAGATGTAGCACTGAGGTGTTCTAAAATCCCATCCATTATCAGTATTAAACTAAGAAAACAATCAAAGGTGATTATTTAAATGGGGAATAAGCCCCAAGAGTTCCAATGGTGAGTGACAGCTCCTAATAGCTATGTGATAGACCAGATCATGTGCAATCTAGCGTACATTGATATACATTATTTATCAGTTCAGTGTAAAGTATTATAGTCTTGTTATGCAAATATTGCCACAACCAAAATACCTGATCACCATCTTCTCATGAATATTTAATTCTACTCTTTATATATTATTACAGTATACAGAATGTACTCGATCTGTAACTCAAATGTTTGATCTGATATTTATATATTTTCTTACTACTACAACTTACACCATTATGTCAATTGCAATTGCAGTATTTTATTTCCATTACTCTATGTATTTGTATTCTATGTTTGAGGAGCCTAAACTGAATTTCCAAAATGACATGACAAATAAAGCCTTTGAATCCTATGAGAAAAGTTGCAAGCTGAGCATGACCAACACAAGTGGGGGCTCAATCTGGCCTGTGCGCTTTGACACTTTGGCAGCCATGTTGTTGTTCATTGCTGAACATACAGTCGGTAAACTCAAAATATGGCCATAGCTTAAACAAGCCCATGCAGTGTTTCCAGAGGAGTCTGGGAGCTGGCGTGGAATAGACCACTCTTTGTTCCCTCTGAGCCACACACAGGCCCATCGCTGCTCTTTGTGCTGCGCCTCTTTCACTGACAGACACACATCAATAAGAGAGGAATTAGGCCAGAGAGCTCTGGCAGCGATGTTTGTGTGTGAGCGCATGCACGAAAATGTGTGTGTGTATTTACCGGACAAAGACAGCAAAGAAAGAGAGAAATAGCCGGAATTATATTATACTGTGTGGAAATGTGCATATGTGTACATACTATGTGTGTGCTGTCTTTAACTGATGGAAACTGGACCATATCTCATTCAGCAGCTGCATCATGACAGTATAGGCAGGACACAGGAACAATCGTTATTGTAGTTACCCTATGTGGGTGTGTGTGTGTGTGTGTGTGTGTGTGTGTGTGTGTGTGTGTGTGTGTGTGTGTGTGTGTGTGTGTGTGTGTGTGTGTGTGTGTGTGTGTGTGTGTGTGTGTGTGTGTGTGTGTGTGTGTGTGTGTGTGTGTGTGTGTGTGTGTGTGTGTGAGCAGAGAGAAGCACGCTTGTGACAGTTCTGACAATGCAGGAGATGACTTCAGCATACTGCTAAGAGTGTGATAAGAGAAACAACTCTTTGTATAGGGCAGGCAGAGAGAGAGAGAGAGAGAGAGAGAGAGAGAGAGAGAGAGAGAGAGAGAGAGAGAGAGGGATACAGAGGGTAAGAAAGAGGAAAAACTGGATCAAAGGCATCCCGTCCACGGCGTGTTTCGCCTGGCAGTGTCGGGTTCAGCTTGGGCACTGAGCTCAGAGTGTGTCAGAATGAGGAGGTGAATGGCAGGTAGTTCCCTGAAAGAAGTAGGCACAACGCCCCATTGTGCAAGATGAAACCCACAGGGAGGCCCCGCTGCCAGAGTTGTGCTCAGCTTTCCAGGAACAAGACAAACCAGAAGACACACAATCATTTACGTCTACAAATGCAAACATTCAAAAAGGCACAGCGACACAACTTGTGTTTTCCTGATTCTACTGATTTGGTCACTCTGTTGACGTCAAATTGAATAAACTTTTCAAAATATCTTTTTTATTTAACATATATAAATCGCTATCTTAAATTACGCAAAAGAGTGTGGATGTGGACGTTACCTAATATATCAGATTTCATGTATATCTTAGTCAACAGGTCCCACTGCCATGTGTATTGTGTAACTACATATTTTGTTAACATATTCCCTCATATTGCGGCAAAAGCGTTTATAAGTTGTTGAATTTTTTTTTTTAAATAGATAATATATATAATAGGGATATACTTAACACAAAGGGAACAACAGGTGGTATATTGGGAGTGGAGCAAGTCTGAGTCATCTAATAAAGGTCCTTACACACCAAACTGACACCAAAGAGTAGCAGCAGCCTGTGAGGTGGGAAGCTGCACAGAAACGTTCTGCTTATTTTAATGTCAGCACCACAGAGGCACCGTTATGGTGATCTATTTTGATTGTAAGAGCTTTACGTATAACACATATCTCTGAGGTATAGGATTAACACAGGGGTACAGTGAAAATAAGCTAAATAATTGAAGGCTGGCTGCATGTTGAACATTATGTTGTGCGTGGCTATATGTTAACAGGTGAAGGCTTGTTTAAGAAACACCTCTGCATCTGTGCTCAACACCACAGCATGTGTCCTAATGAATCATTCACCATGTGTTTGGAACTGACACTGGTCCATGTTCACCACGACAACACTCAGCACATAGCCGATGTGTCCGAGCCGATGGAGATGTTGGTATTATTGAGGATCTCATTCTCTTGCTGTTTGTTGGTAAGGCAGATGATTACAAAGGGGGGTTTCGACAGACAAAAGGATACACTAGTAGAATGTATTATACATTTCAAGCCAGCAAAGTGGCCTTCACTAACCTGCTAGGTGTTTACCAGCGGCCAGGCTGACCTGACCAACATAGCTCATATTCCTCCAGCTCTGGCACGGCACCGTCACCTGTCAACAGGCAGGAAACCACCTACACTGTACACAGCGGCTGAAATCTCATACCAGAGATTGTGTTAAAGGCACACAAGGAATAGCACCAGCAATCCATGTCAGGGTCAACACACACGTTGTGCGACTGAAGACAGAATCCTGCCAGGTTATCAGGCCAAAGGCTAGCTCTGTGTGGTGCCTCCAGGTGAGAACAACTTTACGCAGTCAGATATAAATCACCTAATCATCACCTATTTAAATAACTCTTCAGTCAGATCTCAATGCTTAGGTAACCAGACACCTCTACAGCGCAGTGTTGGGGGGGGGGAGGGTTAGTGGGGATCAGCACATCCAAGCTCTGGTCTTTAAGCTCTTACCATGTTTGTGATGTTGGGCTCAACACGTAGGCTGTGGGTCAACTATGTCAAGTCTGTATTCAAAATATGGTATTCCTCCTGACCTGCAAACCTTAATATCCATTTATCTTAACCCCACTTATTAAAGATAAGAAGATGTAAACACACAGAAACAAAAGGGTGATTAGACACATGGAGTTTTGAGGAAAAAGGCAATGTCTAAATACGTTCATATTGGCCAAAATCTACAGTTGCCCTTGTGTGCAAATGTATTCAAACTAGGCTAATAAGGGGGTTCAGAACCACTCAACCCTATATGTGAAAGCCAAATGGGAAGTAGAAGCTAATATTACTATTACAGAAGAGGATTGGTCTAACATATGTAAAATACAATCCACCACCTCCAGCTCTGGCCTTTGGAGAGAATTCTCATGGAAGAATATTATTCGATTTTTTCTAACTCCAAGAATAAAATACCATCAGAATGACAGACCAGAATCTGGACACTGCTGGAGGCAGTGTAGTAATATAATGGCTGATCATTTCCACATATTCTGGAACTGTCCAGTGATCAAACCCTATTGGCTATCTATAATAACGGAAATAAATTCAATTCTTGGCTTTGAGATTCCAAACAGTTTTGAGGGGATTTATTTCGCTAATATACCAGTGGAATTTAGTGTTCGGGACAAGTATCTTCTTAAAATATTACTGACAGCCAGCAAAAAGGCAATCACCAAAACATGGCTTGTGAAAGATCCACCAACAAAGGGAGAATGGATAAACATTGTAAATGACTTGTTTCGCATGGAGAGGCTGACTTTTCCTCTAAGACTCTGTAGTGAAACATGTGACAATTACTGGTCCAAATGGGGTTTGCACATGAAGAGGGGGGTCACATAACCCTGAGATATTTATTTTATATTGCTTTACTCCTTTTGGTACAATAGTCTATACTTCGTGCATAACTCTGCTTCTACTGTATGTTTCACACAGATTGGTTGTGAACCCGTTGTGAGGGAGATCTTCCCATATCACAAGAATAATTGCTGAGAACATGTTGATGATGTATTACCCCAGTGACCTGTATGTTGTATGTTACTTGTTTGTTTTGTTTTTTTCCTCTGTATTGTCTACAAATTAAAAGTAAAGTATTAAAAAAAAAAAAAAAAAAAAGGGGGTTCAGCAAGTTAGACAAATAAAGTGGATATCTTCTTAAGGAATACATACAGTACGATGTATCCCATGACAACCTATCCTTTACTAAATCATGGACTTCACTCCTTTTAAGTGTAAACTCTTGTGAAGCTGTGTGACCCATGCATCATTTCTGCTGTCTTCAAACAGGAGGGAAGCAGGCAGCTCGTTGCCACTGGCAACCACAGCTTTTATAAAGGAATTTTACCTTCATTCTGGGTAGTGTGGGAGTCTGTCCTACTCGAGAAAATAAACCCAGGGTGTTCATAGTTACAGCCAAACATTGTACTTGTACAGTAACTATTTCTCGTTGGCATTGGCAAAAAGGAAAAAGTGTGTTTCCTCTCTCAGAGACTTCCTCTTTAGCCACTGCTGACCTTTGGTTGCAATAACACAACCAACATCCCTGCCTGAAGGATGCTGACATTGGATTAAAAAAATGCATGAGCATCCGACTCATTTTGAATTTCTTACTGAACATTTATCATTATCATTTGTTTGGGAGAAAAAAGGAAAACAAAATTCAAACTGCAAAACACAACCTTAGAGTAAAATCACAACTTCACGAGAAAAGACCATATCCAGTGTCATGGTGTGGTTATTTGTTATTTTATGGTGTCTACAAAGGTTTCAGATATCAGACTTTTACATGATTTGATCTCATTCATGCTCCATTAGCAGCTTTTCATCCCAATGTCACGTATAATTGGGTCCAGCCAATTACCCTTGTTCTGGGGTCCATACCAGTAGTGACACAAAGACATACATGTACAGCCATGTACGGTATCTCTTGTCATTCCAACATACATCTCTACCAATATGGTCAACACATGACATTGACCTTGAATCTTATTCATGTAATATTTCCAATTGACTGTTAAGGTTAGGTTTCAGAGTGAGAAAAGCCATCCTCCCGTACACACAGCCAATGTATCAGCCCTTGTGACAGCCAGGTAAGCAAACAGCAAGCTGTGTTAATCTTGTGATCTAATCTAGGATTAGCTCATCCTCACCACATCAGACGCTGAAGGGTTACAAGAGGATGAACACAAGTCAGAGGAAGAGGAAACTCCATCTTTAAAGGCCACTGAGTTCTATTGTGTCAGCATTGTGCCCACAAACACCCATCCATATACAAAAACACTCAATTCAAAGCTGAGCTCTAAACAGGGAAGGCACAACGCAGGAGGAGGAGGAGGAGGAGGAGGAGGAGGAGGAGGAGGAGGAGGAGGAGGAGGAGGAGGAGGAGGAGGAGGAGGAGGAGGAGGAGGAGGAGGAGGAGGAGGAGGAGGAGCAGCGTCATCATGGTGGTCTGACTGTCGGAGTGAGACATGAATGGCTGCGTGTGCAGAGCCCTGAAGGGGCAGCCAAGCTCTCAGCCACTTAGCAGAGTATGCTGAACAGATAGGGATACATCATGTCCTACCGGACACTCCAACCCTCTACGTTTGTGTAAACTGTACACGTAGTGCATCAAAACCAGCAGGTAATACAAATGGTTAGAGATGTAAACAGGTATCGCAGTTATCAGAATGAATGTGAAGAGTATGTGGAAGAAAACTAACCTTCAGTCCATGTTCACGATGCTGGAGAGGATTTCCTTCACTGCAGAGGAGAGGACAAGCTGCTACATCAGGCCCATGGTTCTTCAACAACAAAAGAAGCAAAAGTGAGATGGAAACTAATCCTCTAAATGCTTTCTTGGCACATTGTACTCCCTGCGCCTGCCTGCTTTATGCCTGTGTGTGAGTGTGTCTGTCTGCCAGACACTGATAATAATAGGTTGCAGGAAACATTATCCTCTATGAAGAATACTAGGCTTCAGAAGTAATGAGGCTGAAGATGTCCATCCTTACTGTACCATCAATTGTCTTCAACCCATCATTTGATTAGCGAGCTGAGACCAAAATAAATATTGCTGAGGGTTTATGAAAACTTGTGTATGTTGAAAGTGGAATGGCCATGGCTAACATACATATACAATTTTGCTCATTCTTTTAAAGTATTTTCAAGTAATGTGTAGCAGTTTGTGTTCTGTTGATTGATTCTGTTTTCATCTGATATGGTAATACAATTCTGTATTGTATGTGCTGCAGAATAGAAACCTGCCATAAATCAGCTTTTAACTGAGTCAGGCTAGGTTACTTAATCTTTTCATGTGTATTAATAACATAAATATAACAAATAGAGATACATGGTGACAGCATCATAGTAAATAGAAACAAAGTGTAATTGATTAACTGGAAATATACTCCATAGCTACTGATCCTCTAATTTTGCAACAGTGTCCATTAGAAACTAGAAAACTCTTAAAACACATGATGAATTATGTTGTTGCTGTAAATGATTACCTTATAAGCAATGACACATCCCGTTTTTATCTGATATGGTAATGCCATCTCTTAATTGCTGCAGAATAGGAACCTGCTATAAACCAGTTTTAACTGAGTCAGGCTAGATTAAATGTTACACATATAATGTTACTTTTATGTTTTTGCTGTTTAATTCTTGCTCTATAAGCAATGACACAAACCTGTTTTACATTCTACATTTTAAAACATTTTTTATTTAAGTACTGCAGCAAAACGCCTGCATTTGAATGCTATGATGAGGAGATAGGAGATGAAATACAGCGTTAAAAGATGGTTACGAAAGATAAGTTGAGTAGCAGTTACAGTAACGTGCTCTATGTAATTTAAGTTTTAATTGACGAGCCTTCGTGTATGTTGTGAAATAACGTAAAGCATTGTGTATTGCTCTAAAATAAATACTAGTAGAGTTTTGAGCAGCAGCAGTGTGTTAACGGACTTGACAGTTGAGTGTGTCATTCGACAGAGCTGCTCGTACGATGAAACATCTACATCGACACTCATAACAGATTTTCATCGCACAGCACACATCACCCACAAGCACAAACTGATGGTTAAACTAGCAGGAAAAAACTAACTTGAAAATATTTCACACTTACTCGGGTGATAGCAAACTGTTGGAGCCGACACACAGACGTTAGCGAGCGGCTCCACTCCTCCGAGTCCCGTCCGTCCGCCCCACCGTGGTCCAAGCTCTGACGTCATGACGCAAGACGTAACCTAATAGAAAGGGACCAAAGATTGTGTTGTGATCAGAGGCCTCACTCGCGTATTTAAAAAACGATAGCTGCATATTTACAGACATTAAAGAAAACGTTTAAGTAAGAAATTCCCTAATTATAGCTAAGTTAGGAGTTGAGAATTGGAAACAAGAACAGGAAGTAATCCAAAATAAATACTATTATAAACAATTGTGATGAAATTAAAGAGCTGGATAGTTTTTAATTTCAACCTTAATTGATGCTTCCTATCAAGGAACACACAAGTACTAATTGAATGCTTAACTTAAACTTTATACTGCAACTTTACATTATATGCTTCACACGCATATACATTCAATATCTTCCCATTAACACAAGCATGTCTACCACACATGTATGTTGCTTTATTTTATATTTTATTTAAGTTTGTATTTTAGCCATATATTTTAACACTATGTTGTGTTTTCCAAACGTTAAATACATATTTAATGTGCATTGTGGGAGGGTGTTTGAGATCCAAGATTTTTTACTGTAAACAAATGCTTATCCACAATGTTTTTGCATATGATTAAATAGAACTGGAATGGCATGCAGATACAACAAACCTGTGAGGAAATCTTAGAGGCCTTTAAAAATAATGATGTGGAATCAGCACATGAAACTTAATGCATGGCAACTGATATGTATGCATTAGTATGGCATGGAAACTGTATTCTTAATCTGTTTTCTACAATTAGTTGGTTGTATTCCTCTTGACTGAATCGGTGCACAACATGACATACACATCAAATAATAACAGAACGTTTTTATCCTTTTGGTCATGAATAATAACATGGCTGACCTTATTTACACCATTTGGACTATGTGACAGCATCACACTAGTTGGTTAACTTTGTCAAAACCAAAGCTGTATGAGAAAATAAGTGATGAAAACATATTTTCTAAGCATAAAAACAAATAATAATAAATTATCTCCTGGAAAACGTGATATTCTGCTTTCTTCCATTATCAATATCTAACCTTTGCAATGCAGACTGAAGCCTGAAACCTGGCAAATGAAATGTCATAATTTCTTATTCCAGAGCAGCAGTGGTTTCACGTCAAACCTATTTTAACACTTCCTTTTCTATGGCCTGCTTGGGCCAGTACAGTATGTTGACAGGTGCATTTCATTTCTGGATAATAAGTGCAAGGTCTCCTTCTCATAGCCTCAGTAGCCATGGCAACGTAAAATGTATGTCAGATAGCAATACCGAGAAACGTTATTTGCATCTAAATACTGATGTCATTCTTAATGGGACGTTTCAAATTTACACCGACAAAAAGCTGTGAGTACAAAGCCTGCATATTGCAACACATGTTCTTCCTGCCTAAAATGTAGTATTACTTGAATGAGTTTTAATATGCTGTGGGAACACTGACACATTTTCTGTATACAGTAGTGATAGTGAGTAGTAGGAGAAGATGTAATCAATGACAACTATACAATATATACATCCAAGAAGACATATTGTTGAGAATTTATCAAGTTTTCTTTTTATATTTGCAGTTCTTCAGAGAAAAGATGTGTGTCACACAGCCTTTTCTTTTTAAATACAAAAATATTATTAATGATAGGAATACCAGTTTGACACAAATCAGTGTCATGGATTGTTTCTCCTTAAACACTAGACATAAAGTTGTAGGTACAGAATATAATATATATTTCATTGATCAGACTAATTTTATTTCTTAGGAATCTATTGAATGAGTTCAATGCACTTTGATGGCATTTGCTGCCCTTCTTGTGCTCCAATTTAAAAACAGAGAGGAAGGATATTGTTTTGCCACAAAGTGATTTTTAACTCAAAGAAAATATATTGTGAGACAAATACCAGTTTGGTATACCAGCTACAACATATTTTTCATTTAATGTAATGCCTTAAAGACTAGGCTTAAAGCTTTAGCTACAGAATATAACACATTTTTCAATCATCTAACTATTTAATTTCAGAATGATCTATTAAATTAGTTAAATGCAGTATGATGGCACATGCTTCTCTACTTGTGCTTTACTTTCTCTCCACAAGATGGCAACATTAACACAAACATGCAGGTCAGATATTGGTCTGTCTCAAAACATTGCCCATTTCTTTGTTGTTCAGCTCTTTTACACAACATTTAAACTTCACTGGGATTTTGTAAGTGACAAACACACTGGATGCTCTGTACTTGAACCATGTATTTGTGAATGGCTGCAGGTAATGAAATAACCAGGCAATACAATCTGTGGGGAAGCTGCATCGCAGAGTCTTTGCATGGGCTTTGGAGCCATCAGTGGGATCTGAGAGGGTCTGAGAAGGTAGCGCCTTGTTGATCAATATATCGTTTTCCCTCAAATCTACTGTCCTGTCTATTCAGTCATTTTATGACCCTGAATAAAAAAGTTTGATATTGTTCAGCATGCCATATTAACTCAGTACCAGTATCATTAGTAACTATTAGACCATATGGAATATATGGCCTAATAGTTAGTTTACTATGGTACTGAGTTATACTCACAATATAACAGCAATATAGAACACCAATAGCTCTGCATATCACACAAAGGTTTTTCGGATGGATTCATATTATTATGGTCTTTCTAGATTTCAAAATAGGATCAAATGCTTTCAAAAAAGAAGAAAGGTGAGAGCATGAGAGAAAAGTGAACAAGAAGTAGTAAACAGGGACAACAAAATTGTTGAAGAATTAAGGTATTTATGTATACAATGTTTGTTCTGTACAAGTAATAATGGCCATGGCTAAAAATCCCATTCAGCTTCTCTTGTTTTCAACACTGACTTGCAAACCAAATAAACAAGATGCACAATACCTAGTAAAACATAATTTCAGTGTATTTACAAAGTCTGTTTCTTGTAGGAGACATATTGCAATATTATGGTTTCAGTATCAATGAGCCTCTGTTTCAAATAGACTGCACCAGAGGCCATAATTCACTTATCTTGAAATGTTGCACATGCATGCCTTACTTCCTTCATAAGCATCTGTACGGTTTGTACAACACACACAGCACAACTTTGTGACATTCACACAAGGTTTAACAATCCTCATCCCGGCTGCACAGATGGTTTATGAGAGTTCTTTATGCTACTTTGTACCTCTACTCCACCACATTGTGGATGCCAATATTGTACTTTTTACTCCATTGCATTTATCTAACAGCTTTAGTCCTATTTACTTTATATATTTAGATTAGCTAATACCATAAGCAGCAGACAAATTAGCTACACCTTTACCAGCTGTGATGAAGACATTAATGCATCAATAATGATAATCCACTCATTTAATACATGATTCTGAAATGGGCTATTATTCACTATAACTATCTGTATATCTCATAAACAGAAGATTATCAATAAAGTTGACTTTGACTTAACTTCTGGTACTTAAGTATAATTTGAGTATTTTTTTTTAAATGTTGTATTGCTATTTTAATTACTTATAAGATCTGAATACTTGTTCCACCACTGACTACATGTTGCCTGATGTCATTTTACTTTGTTACTTTACATGTTATTTAAAGCTGGTACGCAACCACCTCTCAGCATATTGTCATTAAAGAACACTTAACTTCTGCACCTCCTCTTGGCTGTTTTCCAGCATCAGAAAATCTAACCCCTGATTGTAGGCTTTGGCCAACCTCAGGTCATTTCAGAGAGAGAGCGTTTTGATTCTTGCCCCAACCCTCTATGACTCAATCCTTTTTAAATGTCTTGCCCCCACCCCAGAATGAGCCGTGACACCTCCATTGGAGGGGAAAGTAAAAATAGTTTTATTTAATTTCTCATTAGATTGTAGCTGACCTTGCAAATTGTTAATACCGTGCTGTAAATTGCTTTAATTTTGAAATGTAAATGTTTAATCATAATAATTAAGAAATAAATCAAGTCTATGACAAGTATGAATCACCAGAGCAGCTGTCTCTGCCATAGGTGTGACAGTTCAAGCAAATAGAGAGTTTGCAGTATTTATGTACCACTCTACTGTAAAAGCTCAACAACAGGAAGTGCAGTGCTAAGTTCACATGAAAAACATCCTGAAGAACCATAAAATAGCTTGCGTAACCCTAACCCTAACCCTTTTAACAGCAATGTCCTCAAATAGTATGCTGTCAACAAGTGTCATAGATGGGTGTAATGATTTTCTGTTTTTCACATCACACCCCACCATTGGCCAAAGGACTCAAACAAAACTTACGCAAACACAGAAACTTAAATTTAACATACACCACACACTCATAAACGCACAAACCACAGGCAGGCTGTTTCCTGCTCCCACAGTAGAGCAGAGGATAATGCCAAAGATTAGTGAGAGCGGCTGATGCCTGGCGGCCCTTTCTCCGAGAGCGCGGCAGACGAGGATGCCGGCTCTCAGTGGCCCTCGTCAATTAGAGCCTCCACTCCAGCAGGTCGGGCCTAATGAAGAGTCCGGAGCCTGGGAGTGGAGGCGGGCAGGCAGGCAGCCAGCCAGGCATCGATCCCCAGCCTGGTGAGGGCATAGGTGGGGGGCCGACTAGGGAAAGCCTGGGGACTGGGGGACCTCTTTCTCCCATCATACATACGTCACCCCGAGGGAGATATGGCTCTGTCGTCCCTGTTTGACTCATTTCCCTTTCACATGTCTTAAATTATTGTTCCGTTGCTGATCAATGATGTCAAGTCTGAGGTGGTTACTGGTGTGTCACGTTGTAAGTCCCTCTAGCTTTATATCTCAAACTACACTTCAGGGAAATTTAGTTTATTAAGGCTGATATTTTTGAGAACAATTCTCACAGAAAGATTTTAGTTTATTCAGAGTGGGAGTTGCTACATCTTCTTTCATCTCCTTGAGAATAAATGAACACTATTGAAACAATGACAGGTGGTCTCAAACCTATATAGTCATAGTTTTAAGCATACGGTAGGAATATGTTCATATGTCATGTAAATAAAGCAATCTGTTACATTAGTAGTTCAATGTTTATACTAGAAAATGATTATATATTGGAAAGAATTTACAAAAAATGTTTTTTAGGCTTATATTCTTTCACCCACTGGCATCCACATAAGAGTCAATGTTTGTTTACTCTAAATTTCATGTTCTTGTTTTTAGCTGTATGTCTATTTCGGCAACATTCCTTGTACTCGTAACGGCAAATTTGATAAAGCTGATTTTAAAGATATATCATTGACTGTCGTCTCTGTGGAAAAACTTAAAGGATTACGGTAGTTGATCTACTTCATACGTCATGCAGCACTAGGCAGGAGGAAGTCTGTCTGTCCAGCCTGAAACACTGACAACTGTTGAATGGATAGCCCTGTCCCTATGGGATGTAGCCTACTGATTTGTCCCCTGGCTCTTCCTTTAGTGTCACCATGGGATTGACATTTAGATTCCGAGGGCAATGTCCTTTATCATGTCATTTGGTACAGGTACATGGTCCACAAAGGTTGTATACAAAATACTTTTGAGAATGCTCTAGCTACTGGAGGCACCTAAAGCAGCAACTGAAGTGATTTTAAGTTCTTAGCAAGGTGTTTATTTGTCAGCAAATACATGTTCTGCCCCTGTGGTAGTGTGGAAACAGTGTAAGATGTAGTTTCAAACTTTAGAGGTGTGTATGAGATTGTTACATTTTATTTGATACTCTAAGCAGTTAGCACCTAATAATCAGGGACTTCTAAAAAAGCAAAAATAAGTGTAGTATTTCTGGGCACAACTTTCACTTTTTCTAAAGAAAATAAACACATATACACTCTTTATATATTCTGATCATGCTCACTGCTGCTCACTCTGGATAAGGTCAATACCCTCCGCCTCCTCCTCCGCAGTGTTTCTGCATCTCCATGGTGATCAGCATGCTAATAGAGCTAATTGCCATTTCTTGGTTTGGATTAGCATTCAGAGGGAAGGGCTAGCCAGCGTCGCAGACAGCCGTTACGGCTAATGCTGACACTAAAGACCTTTCAAATATTTCTGGGCGAAACTATTAGGTTTACAACATGGAAGTGCGATCAGCATATTGACATTATAGCTAAATGTCCTGAGGGAAAGTAGATCGTGAAAGACATTTGTGTTTCCCAGACATTAGGCTAATGACTTTGGGGATCCCTTACATCAATTAATTTTCAGCAATACTTTTGTTTATGACCAAATACCTCACAAAGTCCCTTGGTTGCAAAAGTACTCTCTATTTTACATCTTTATATAACATGTCTGCAAATACTGATTTAAATAGAAAATGGATTGATTTATATTTGACGTTTGTGGCAAGCGACTTAATGATCCCAAATATTGTCAAGGCAGATAGAGTCATTGATAGTCATGGAATAGAGAAGAGGCTTCGGAGATATTTTGAGAAATGCTGTGAAGATGAGGCTTAATTGCTTTTCTTTGAACCTGATTTACAGACACAGGCTCTTATAGGTGTCTTCATCATCAGGGAATATTGGTGGGCCGCGACAGTATGAGTCATGGTGTGAGTTATTTTACACCTGAAGTTTGACAAGAGGGAGTTCCATTAATGAGTCCTGTGAAGCCCCTGATAAATTATCAAGAAGAATCCATTTCATTTCAGGCAAATATGCAAATCTGGAAGCTACTGTGCAAGAGGCAATATGATTTCTTTGTGGACAGCAGCATATGTTCATTTGTGTTTTTTTATTTGTTTAATTGTAGTTAATATTGTTAGTATCGCAAAACTACTGACCAACTGGTTTAGATGGGCTTGTAGCCCTTAAGTGCAAAGCAAGAAGAAGAACTGCTGGTATGGTTTACAAAGAGCAGCGGAATGCCTTATTGATCTGAGATAATGTAATGAAAGAGATTGTGGAGGAACAGAAGTGATCCATGTGACAACGGACCAATTTAATGAACTGCAGTGTGTCAATGCAAATGGATGATTCGAAGCAGAGTCGAATCCTAATTGTTTCCAACATGTGGGCAAATTCGAATTGTATGGCTTTTTTAATCGATGGAAGGGATAAATAGATATATATATGATTATAACTATATTCTCACTTTGCAAAAAAGAAAGGTGCAGGGAGGAGTAGTTGGCTATTTCAATCTGAATGAGGACAAAGACAGATTATTCAACTGAGAAGAAAAGGTAACAGATTTGGGACCCATACCTAAAATGGTGGTTTGGATTAATCTCCTAGCCTTGGCTGCAAGGAACCAGCCTTATTGTCTCACCTAACAACCAACGTACATTGTGAGCTCCTCATTACCAGATATCAAACCACAGATCAGCATAAAGTCCTATCTGTATTTTGGGAAAATAATACTTAATTTATGACGTCAAATTTGTAAACTTAAAAGGATAAAGTAGTTAAATAGTCATTCTTATTATCTAAATTGGCATCAATTAGCAGAAGAACTGAGTTTGACAGAGCTAGAGTAGCTGTCTCTCCATTGATAATCTTTATGCTTTTAGAATATACTAATTATTGCCTAGCTGTAGCTTTATTTTTGACTGACAGCCAAGTCTGTAAAACCGTAACAGCAGGCAAGCATTTTCACAAACGAATGCTTGGACGTGAACTTGTCGCTAGTTTTTTTTTTATTCTTATTGATTGATCGAATTAGATGTAAATGGATAAGTCAAACATTGAAAAAAGAGCAGGAGGGAGCATAATAACTGCTCTTTGTCCTTTTTTCAATGTTGGTCGATTGTCTGGGTGACAGGGCGACAGGCCACGCTTTGGTCTATGCCAATTAAACTTCTCCTTACGTTGTGCTAATAGGGTATGCCCCTTTGGGTTTAAGCAACATTCTGTCTTATTAAAGAGCTTGACTGAAGTCTTGCAAGTCATTGTAGGACACGGTGAGGGCAATTAAAATCCACTATGCTAGTCAATTTCCTTACTTAAGACGCATATCAAAAATGTCTTAGCACCTATATTACTAATATTCACTATGACTCTCACAATGCTAGCATTACCTGTTGTAATACTACTGCTTGTATTAGATATACTGCTGCTTACTACTACTTAAAGGGGACATATCATGCTATATTTGAACAATATATTGTAGGGCCATACCTATATAAAGTATATAAATATAGGTTTTTTTTCAAAATACCAAACAGATCCTGCATTTTAGCCATGCCTCATTTCGCTCTATTTGCTCTTTCCAGTGCTGTTTTTGCAGGGGACTGATTCTGTGAGCTGCAGCTGACCACGCCCCCCTGCAGGAGAGGGGAGCATGCTCTGAGATCAGCTGCTGGGCTGTCAGAAGAGGGGGAGAAAAAGAGATCTCCGTCCTCCGTGTTTTATTCTTATAGAAGTAAGAAGAGAAGTAATGGGGCAGAAACCCTCCTTTTTACGCAGCGGTCCAGACATAGACATCAAACGGCGACACATTCAGTTGCCAGTTCCTTTGGCATTAGGGCAGAGATATCTAGATACTTTCCAAGGTTTGACATCATGAATTGTGCTACTTTTAAAGCAAGCAACTGTGACCTGCCCCACCGGGGGGGGGGGGCTGCGATAATAAAAGGGGGTTAGGATACTTAACGCTAACCTGGGTTCCCCAATACGAGCCCTTAGGACAAGTCACGCAGATAAGAATAAAAGGATGGACAGGGACGCGGCCTCAAGTTCAAATGTTTACAAACGTTTATTGTATAAATAATCAGGTAAAAGTTCAGTAATATAAAATGCTGATTAAAACGTATTCAGCTTTCCCAGTCGACACACCTAAGTCCCACGATTGAAGACTGGCTCTGACAAGGAGAGAATAACTAGAAGAATTACAATATCACACATAGTGATAGTTAAATAGTTAAAAAGTGATTCTTCTGGCCAACTTCTGAGGGTTTCCCCAAAACCACAATATCACCACGTGTAGCTGTATTCAATCAACACTCACTGCAAATCACCCATATCTGCATGCAAACCACATGCTCCACTCCACAGTATGGCCAGGATCGTCACTGAAGAAGTATAAGCACAGAGACCAGTGTTGCCAACGACTTCGTCGACTTCGTCGTTACATTTGGCGGCTTTCCAAACCCTCCGGCTACTTATTACGACTGATCTAACGACTTGTAATGGTGTTATTAGGGACTTTTCTGGTGTTTGGAGACTCACGTATTGTTCTGCAGTTAACGAGCTGCCGTGAGCCCCTCAGCCCTCCCATAGTACTCACAGGCGCGCAGATTCACAGTTGCCTCCCGCAGCAGCTCAGCTGCAGTCAGAGCAGAGAGGAGATAGCCACACTCTCCCGCGTTGAGACAGCTTCAGTCACTTAATCACCTCGTCCACTGTGTGTGTGCCTCTCTGTGACAAGCTAAACATCCACGTAGGTCATGTGTGTGTCACAGTCTAAACTGTATTCACAAAAGTACAGAAAGGAGTGGGAATCACCCTGAGTTTAAAGGATGGTTGAAGACATTTATTGGAGATGACACACGGGCATACTATATGCCTTTATTGTAAGAGATATTTCTACTAAAAACTACTAAAACTATTTCTACTTTCTACTTTTTCTAATAGAGACATTTCTGATCTACTGTAGTCTGGATTTACCCTGGTGGTTTTGATCCTTGAAGGGGGTGGAACGTTATTTTACCGCCATTACATGATATGCAAATTAGACGATGACGTCATTTAGGGACTTCTGGCGACTTTTCGGACAGCCAATAGCTACTTTCCTTACTATGGAGTTGGCAACACTGACGGCCCGTCTACACTACAGCGTCGAAAGCTCCAAGCTGCTCCAAGCTGCCCATTCACTTTCAATGGGGTGACGTCACGTAGCCGCGCTTTTTCGCCGAACTGAATTGTGGGTAGCAGAGCGAGGCGTCTCAGGCGACCCAGGCGACCAGAAGTTGAACATTGTTCAACTTCTGGTCGCCTGGACGCCGGAGTAGCCAGCGCCAGCCAATCAAATCCCGTTTCCCAAAATCTGACAGCTGAAGCGCTAGCCAATCAAACCGCGTCTAAGCTGGGAGAGATATCCCGCCGTTCATTTCTATATTTCAAAAAAAGTCGGAGGAGAAACTAACTATCGCCGTAGCGAATCACCCGGTTTTGTATGACCAGACCCTCTTCACCTCCCGGGATACAAACCGGAGGAACCAGGCATGGAGGGAGGTGGCAGAGACAGTGGGGGAAACTGGTAGGTTTTCGCCTGTTTGGGGAGTTTATATATATATTGCTCGCATAAAATCCCCGGGGGTTTTTGCTTTGTATGTCGGGGGCGGGAGATTCATGTGATTGGTTGTTGGCCGTGTTGCTTGAATAAAATCCCCAAGCTCCAGACACGCCCAGCTCCAAGCTATTTTTGGAGCTGTAGTGTGGACGCTCCGTGACAGAGACAGTATTAGACCTTGTGGGACAGGGTGAGTCGTTACAAGGAGGGTGCTGTAGCTTTAAAGATTTAAATCACTAGTTTGTACACAATACAACAAACTAGTCAATAAGCAAAACATAGAAGGCAATACTTAGGCAACAAATCAATACTTAGGCAACAAATAGCCTGTAGGCTATATAGGCATGGTAAAATACAGCTACCACCTAAGATCAAGAAAAGGAAAGGCAAAACGGTAGCAAACTAATCCTAAAATAAATGGAGAAAGGAGATTAGAAATTGTATAAAGACTTATATGAATGTCCTTCAATGTACATACAATTAATCTGATGCAAACGCACCCACTCAAATATCCAACCCAGTCTCATAAAAAAACGTGTAATAACTACGTTGGTCCACAACGTAGGACGGAGTATTTCTACAAAAACGCCTCTGAAATTGTAAGATCCCTACGTTTTTTTTTCACCATTCATTCCAATGGCTGCCGTCTACGTCACGTGATCTTCAAATTTCGCCTTGTAGAAAAAAAAAACATGGCCGAACTTCGTTTTATTCTCGGTTTAAAATGCCTATTTTAAAGTTAGTTTGGCCATTAAAATGCATTTTGATGTCATTTTATGCGAGAAATATGAGTTGTTATTTCAGATTATGTGTGCAGTGGATGCACATGATGGTTTGCTAGTTATTACGAAGATTACTTCAGGAAATTGTGTCGATACAACGTTTTCATTGTTACCAAGGTGGTTTCATTTCATTTCATTTCAAACCTTTATTTATTCAGATTGGTCCCATTGAGATCATAGATCCCTTTTTCAAGGGAGACCCTATAGATTCCACATGAAACATAAAACAATAAAGGACATTATACATTATATTTACAGGATACATAGTTATAGACATTTACAAGTGCCCATTGGATCAGCAAGCATTTCATTTTGCCTAGCTTTAAAAACATGCAGAGGAATGAGATTGCTCAGTTTCAATTCTTGCTGAAGATTGTTCCAAGCAAGTGGAGCTGCGCACATAAAAGCTGTCTTACCGAAGACAGTCCTTGCTCTTGGCACATCTAACAAGACTACATCATGTGACCTCAGACAATAGCTGCTTGCAACTCTCTGTGTTATCAGAGAGCAGATATAATACGGGAGTTTACCCAACAAAGCTTTATAGATAAACGTGTACCAATGACTGAGCCTCCGTACAGAGAGTGATGTTAAACCTGCCTTGGTATACAGTGTACAGTGATGTGTAAGCGCTTTACAATTTGTGACAAATCTCAGAGCACTGTGATACGCAGCATCCAATTTGCTCAGGTAATTGGCAGGTGCATTCATATACAACAAATCCCCATAGTCCAGCACAGGTAAAAAGGTCACAGTGACTAGCCTTTTCCTGGCCTCAAGCGAGAAACAGGACTTGTTTCTGAAAAAGAAACCTAGCCTAACCCTCAGTTTTTTAAGCAGGTTATTGACATGAAGTTTAAAAGAGAGACAATCATCAAGCCAGATACCAAGGTATTTGTAACAGGCAACAACTTCAAGTTTTGTTCCTTGCGTAGTTACAATATCTAAAACAGGCTCTGGTGTCTTTTTAGCTTTTGAAAAGAGCATTACCTTGGTTTTATCCACATTTAAAAGAAGCTTTAATTCAGAGAGCTGAGCCTGAATAGTGTTAAAAACAGCCTGTAATTTAACACCAGCCTCCTGAATGGAGGGACCTGCACAGTACATCACAGTATCATCCGCATAAAAATGTAAAGTAGCTTCATCCACATTATCACCTACACTATTAATATATATGGAGAATAAAAGTGGTCCTAAAACAGAACCTGGTGGTACACCATTAGAAATGTTTAACCATTCAGAAGACAGTCCATCAAAATGAACACATTGGGACCTTTCAGAGAGGTAGTTCACAAACCACCCACTGCAAGGCTGGATATGCCAATACTGAGTAGCCTCTGCTTTAAGATGAGATGATCAACGGTGTCAAACGCTTTGGAAAGGTCAATAAACAGAGCTGCACAACTCTGCTTATTATCTAAAATAGTAGTAATGTCATTTACCACTTTCATTGTGGCAGTGATGGTGCTGTGTTTCTTTCTGAATCCTGACTGATGTTTAGACAGGATATCATTTATACATAAAAACTCCTTTACTTGTTCACTCACTAAGCGTTCAAGAACCTTAGCCAGAACTGACAATTTAGAGATTGGCCTATAGTTATTTAAAATAGTTGCCTCCCCTCCTTTCAGTAAAGGCAAGACATAAGCAGACTTCCATACTTTTGGAATTGTGTTCGTGCTGAGGGAGAGGTTAAAAAGAGAAGTAAGAGGTGGAGCAATAAAATCTGCAGCTATCTTTAAAAAGAAAGGTTCTACGTTGTCCGGGCCAGCCGGTTTCCTAGGATCTAACTTGGATAATGCTTCATGAACAATACCAACAGTTAAAGGAGTAAAACTGAAAGGGTTTTCCAGACCACATTGTTCAGAGTCAAGGATTGGAGCGTTCACAGGAGCCACACAGCCAAACAGAGAGCCACAAGACACAAAATGCTCATTAAAACAATTTAGCATAGTAGCCCTGTCTGATATAATGCCAGATGCTGTGGTAAGGCACGGAGGTAGCTCATTTGGGATATCACCAGTGGAAATCGATTTTATGGCTTTCCAAAATTTCCTAGGGTTATTCAGGTTTTCTGTGGTAACCGACAAATAGTACTTTGATTTAGCACTTTTTATTTGAGATGTGAAGCTATTCCTTAGCTGCCTAAAACGTAGCCATTCTACGTCTGAGCCTGATTTCCTAGCCTTAGCCCAAGCATTATTTCTCTCATGAAGGAGACTGGACAGCTCAGCAGAAAACCAGGGATTGTTTCGTCCCTTCACTCTAAATTTACGCAGAGGTGCATGTCTATCTATAATTTTCATAAAACCAAGATAAAAATAAGACCATGCAGTTTCTACATCAGCACACAGATTGATTCTACCCCAATCAAAATCAAACAGATCATGCACAAAACCCTGCTCCACAAAGTGTTTTTTGTCTCTCTTTGTGATGACACGTGGTTTAACCTTTTGGACCTTAGTGTCCCTAATTGTGGCTACAACACAGTGGTCACTCACATCATTAGCAAATACTCCCACAGATGAGTATTTATGTGGAACATTTGTTCAAATTAGATCAATTAAGGAGGATTTGTTTGGGGACTTAATATTTGGGCGAGTAGGACTGTCTATAATCTGGGTAAAATTCAATGAGGTACACAGGTTTTTAAAATCCTCTGACACAGAAGTTAACCAGTCCCAATTAAAATCACCAAGCAGCACTATTTCCTTGTAGGAAAGTTGCGATAACAGTTTTGCCAAAGATGATAAAGAGTCCTTGACAGCCGAAGGAGCCCTGTAGCAGCCCACCACCATGACCTGTTGACCCTTTGTTACCTCAATATTCACGGCATGTGAGAAAGACAAACATTTTCCGAAATGAATGTCCGCGACAGTGCAACCAGCAATTGTTTGTGCAACACTTCCGAAACTGTACAGGGGATGTCCACTAGGGCTGTGCAATTAATCGTATTTTAATCGCGATTACGATTATGGTTTGCGACGATTATGAAAACAGCATAATTGACAAAATACGATTATTTTGCTGGGTGCGCTTTCGCCCCTCCCTAATAGCCCACTCGGCCACGAGTGACATGTGTTGTGAGTGTTCAGCGCGAGCGAAGATGTCAGAACAAGAGCAGCAACTCGTTAAAAAGAAGGGTAAAACTATTTCCACTAAGTACTTTGCCATTACATTTCACATCGCTAAAGATATGTGCCCAGTTAGCACTGTTAGCAACCAGGGCTTTAAGCAACTTGTCAACACGTTGAACAAGCGTTACGCGATGCCGTCTCGGTATTATTTCAGCAGGTCTGCGCTGCCTGCACTATATGACAAATGCCGTGGGGAAGTTGAGAGAGATGTGGCTTCAGCTGACTACTTTGCGACCACAACGGACCTATGGTCTAGCCCTGGGGTGCCCAACCAGTCGATCGCGAGATGTGTCTAAAAATAGAACAACAATATTCTGTTTTATCGTTAATGTCCTGTAACATAATCTTCCTGTGCCAGAATAATGCACTTGAACGCATCAAAGCTTTGTGATTGGCCGGCGTCACCCCATGTGTCGGGGCGTGGCTGAGGGTCTTCAGTACAGGTGGCAATATTGTCACCTGCCTGCGCTCATCTCTGAAACCAGACCATGTAAACAGGCTGGTGTTTCTCGCAAAAAATCTTTAAGAGATGACATGAGCAGCCCTACCAGCATTTTCCATGGTGGCCTAAACATTTTTATTTGGCTATATGTTAAGGAGTTGTCAGTAGGTTGTGACAGTGCACTGCAACATATTTGATTTAATTTATTTTGGTCTAATTTATTTGTATTTATCATATTAATAATATATGTTTAGTAAGGTTTTGGAAGTGCGCTCCAACATATTTGTTGATCTTGTTTATTGGTAAAATATTATTTGTTTTAAAGTTCAATAAATGGTCAATGAATAATCGTCAAAATAATCGTGATATCAATTATTGACCCAAATAATCGTGATTATGATTTTTGCCATAATCGCACAGCCCTAATGTCCACTGCGGGCGGCAGAACATACCCGAATCCAGTAGATTGTTCAGGACGACTAGCGATCTTCTCCTTGTACAGCACAGCCAAGAAAAGGCACAGCAGAAACACGACACCCGCCATTCTCCCAGTCCAGCACAACAGTATCCACGCTGTTCCCGGAGCAAGGTGGAACCAGGCCTCAGCTATAGCAGCACAGCAGAGTAGAGAAAATAATCCCACCGCGTTACACCGGCTGTTTAATCCACTTTACATCTCCGGTTGCTAGGGACGCTGCTATCGATATTATTTCTGTTATGCTGTGTAACAGTTTAATGGTGTAATCTTTATTGCTACCCCCTTCCCCGTCAATGTATAGTGTTGGTCCACAGCGCAAAAGTATTAGTTTAACAAAATCCGCATCTAAAATTGTGACATAATTGTAATTGTGACACAGATGACATTTTTTTATGGATTTTTTGTCAAAGCACTTATATATATATATATATATGCATTGCTATCGGGATGTTAAGAGCATTCCATGGAATATAACAAAAGGTGTATCTCGAGCCGGTTTCTCAAACTTACCTACCCCACCTTTAACCTTTACATAACACAGACATATACAGGAAGCACAACTAAGTAAACAAAAAGACGAAAATCAGTCACTACATTATGCACATTTGGGACAGTAAGGTACACTACTTATTACTGCAAGAGCAGCTGATGGTAAGGACCTCGGACAACTTCAATTTAAAACAGGCTATAGGGACATGTGACATCAGTTTGAGGCTTGATTGAATAACATTAATTACAAAATAAATCATACCATCAAAATACTACAACGAATGAAAATAAGCTTGAGATAATTGAAACTGTGGTTTAAATTAGTTCTAATAGGCTATTGTTGTTTTTAGATTTAGAAACGGAAACATTTTTTCTTTATTTTTTCTGGCGTTGCTAATTACGACCTTACTACCCGAGAACGATTAGCGAACGTTGCAAGCACGGGAGGTATTCGGAAGAGAGGTACAGAGGAGAATATTACCAGCGAAAGTGAACAAGTAAATGAGGAGGAGGACAGTCATCAACCGAGCACAAGCGCAGGCTCCACCAGCAACGCAAAAGTGATATGCACAGTCACGTTGTGATGGAGGAGAGAAGTGACTCAGGAAGAAGGCATTTGCTCAAAGAATGGAGAGAAGGCTGTGACCGAGGTCAAACGCTGAAAAAGCACACACTTGTCCTTAATTGTTATCTTTTTTCTTTTCTTTTTTACTTTGCCACCACAGAAATAGCAATAGCAAACATCAGCAGACTGAAGATGAGCAATTAGCCCTTAGGCTCATCTGCTCCTGGAGGCTTCATTATTATTGTGGAACTGAATTCCCAATGTCTGTTACGATGTGGGTTGTTGCAGGAGGCCTACATGACATGTGTGTACAGTTGACATTTGTTGTGTGAGAATAAGTTATTATTTTGTTCTTTATATTCTCACTTGTGGTGTGAGAGAGAGAGAGAGAGAGAGAGAACAATAAATAATGTTATTATGAATACATGTGCCTCCTAGTCCTGCATGAACTGTGCATAGACTGAGGGAGAAAAAGAGCCACAGCGGAGAATAAACAGAAGGGCAACCATGGCAACCATGAAAGGGAAGTCTTCTTCGCTGCTTTTGTGGCAGACTACAGCGCCACTTACAGGCCTGGCATATGTACTACAGCATCTCCAGCGCTTTCCAGCGGCAATGGCCGGCCGTGGCCCAACCTCTCATTCCCCTGATAGGTGGAGAATTGACCACTAAGCGGAGCACCACTTTAGTGACGTAGAAAATAATTCACATCTGGATCAGTCTGTATCAGATCCGTTGCAGCCCTGTTTTTAGAGATTTGGGTATAGAGGAAAAGAGAGAGGGTTGTATTTTCTGACACTTGGTGAGTTCCTGACACACCGGGGACACATATTCATGTATAAAAGACGTACAAGAGTGCATTTTGCCTGATAGGTCCCATTTAAGCTGGGTGCTTTAGTGGCAATATGATGCAAATATTAGCACATTTCTTGTTGGAAATTAGCTTAAACGATATTCATGTGTACAATAAATGTTGTAACTATCAGTATTTATCTGTATTTGTCTCTTACAAATAAATTAGTAAATGAAAAGTATAACATTGATGTATAAACAGAGATGCACTTATGTAAGCAGGGAATCCTGAAGTCAAATGTAATACCTTTTAGTCTTGATTTTTTAAGACCCTTTCCATACATTTTAAGACGTCATCGCCACTTTGAGTTCCAACCGGTTACATTGGCAACACACTTTACCTCACATTTACTATATACAGTATTGATTGTAAGATAGAACAACTAAACAGCTTGTGATAATTCAGATAGAACAAAGCACAATAGAATGAATTGTGTGAACAACCCAATGCAAGGTTTATTAGAAAAAGAAATCATTGGAAAGTAATATTTGATTTAGGCATTGTTCCCAAGAGACAGGCTACTGAAGCCTCCTCCAACGGGATGCCATAAATAAACTACACAGAATCACACTACACACCTACGCAATGATTAAATGCAGGCAAACTTTAGAATACAACCTCTTTGGAGCATGTATATACTTATTGAAAACAAGCTACAAAATGTAATACCTTGGAAAATGCCGTTTAATACCTTTTAATAGCCTTAATTTTCGCTAAATAGATCAACTTTTAATACTTTTGAAGACCCCACGGACACACTGGTAAGGTATACAGCTGGTGCCTGGCTGTAGATAAATAGTGTCTTCACTCTCAGGCCTAAACCCTACCCCTACACACTACCCCCTACCCCCTACACTACACCAGGGGTGCCCACAGTTTTTCAGCTTGGGAGCTACTTTTAAAATGACCAAGCCCAAAAGATCTGCCTATGGGCCGCCCCAGCCCAATCTGTATGTCGCGAGCGCGAACTCAGACTGGCTTACCTGTACGTCAATCAAGTGGCACAGGATGGATGGCTAACTTTTTACATTACATTGCATTTAGCTGACGCTTTTATCCAAAGCGACTTACAATAAGTACATTCGACCAGGAAGACACAACCTTGAAGAAAACAGAATCATATAAGTACATCAGGTTTCATAGAGCCAAGTATTTCAAGTGCTACTCAACTATAGATAAGCCAGTCCTTTATTAGTATATAAGTGCTTTGTTAGCAGTTCTTTGTTAGTAATTCTATCGCTCGAAGTGGAGTCGAAAGAGATGAGTTTTCAGTCTGCGCCGGAAGGTGTGTAAGCTTTCTGCTGTCCTGATGACAATGGGGAGTTCATTCCACCATTTTGGAGCCAGGATAGCAAACCCACGTGTTTTTGCTGATGGGAACTTGGGTCCCCCTCGCAACGAGGGTGCAGCGAGTCATTTGGCTGATGCAGAGCGTAGTGCACGCGCTGGGGTGTACGGTTTAACCATGTCCTGGATGTAGGAAGGGCCAGATCCATTCACAGCATGGTACGCAAGTACCATTGTCTTGAAGTGGATTCTAGCAGTTACCGGAAGCCAGTGGAGGGAGCGGAGGAGCGGCGTGGTGTGGGAACATTTAGGAAGGTTGAAGACCAGGCAAGCCGCTGCATTCTGAATGAGCTGCAGAGGTCGGATGGCACATGCAGGTAGACCAGCCAGGAGGGAGTTTCAGTAGTCTAGGCGTGAGGCAGAGATGGGGACTCGAGTCTGCGACTCGGACTCGAGTCGCACTTAAGTCGCACACACAGAGACTTGAGACTTGACTTGGACTCGTGACCAAAAGACTTCAGACTCGACTTGGACTCGTGTGTTGGGACTCGTGAACAATCATTGTGTTTTCTATTTTTGGCGTATTAAAGGTGGGGTAGGTACATTTGAGAGAAACCGGCTCGAGATCGCTAGAATTTGAAAATACACAACCGGAGATAATCTGCTAGAGGCTGCTACTTCCTTATAGAGCCCGCCTCCTCCAACACACACGCGCACATGACCAATGAGGGCACGAGATAAGTTTGTGCCCAGATGGAAGGCTGACAGGCAGGTAGGCCATCCAGTTATTTTAGCCGGGCTCATTACGCAGACGTGCGCGCCTCTGTTACTACCTCGTAGTAACACCATGGCGACCGGCGACACACCTGCGGCTGTACCGCTTGTAATTAGGTTCAACTACAACAACTTCGAACAAAACGCCGGCGGCACCAACAAAAGGAGCGCACACTGCAAAGTCTGCAATATCAAAATCAAGGATGCTGGCGCAACAACGTCGGATTTCATCAGGCACTTGAAAAGTCACCCAGAGAGGTCAGTCACATTAACGCATATGGACGGTTAGCAAACATGTTTAGCTCAGCATCAGCTGTGTAATGTTAACTTAGCTTGCTACTAGCTTTGTAACTGAATATTTGAAAAGATTAGTGAATTGCTTGTCACACTTGTTTGAGTTGAGTGGCGTTGACATCCAACTCTTGACATGACATAAAAAAGGTCGGTAACGTTAATCATTACGTTCCGCTGCCACCATCTACTGGCTAACGTTAAACGTAGAGAAATACATAGTTACATACATAAATACATCTGTGGGTTTATAGGCAGGTTACAGGTTTATTGTTGACCACGTAACGTTAATGTTACAGGTTTATCAGGTTACCATGACACTGGCTTTGAGTGAGAGGATAGAGGAATATGTTTATTAATAGTAGACTTAAAGGATGTCATTAGAGACCCAGTGTATAATAACACAGTAAATGCTTTGAATGTCTTAGATATAGCTGTGCAGTATTCTTAACAGACTGGATAGCAGCAGACAATAGAAGGCTTATTACAACCAGAAGAGACATGAGACTTTTATTTTTTTAGAGACTTGAGACTTGACTTGGACTCGTGACCAAAGACTTGAGACTTGATCAAGTCTCACCCCACAAAGACTTGAGACTTGACTTGGACTCGTGACCAAAGACTTGAGAGGTGACGAAAGCCTGGACCAGAAGCTGCGTCGCTTTCTGGGTCAGCTGGGGACGTATCTTCCTGATGTTGTAAAGCGTGTATCTGCAGCAACGGGTTGTAGCAGCGATGTTTGCAGTGAAGGACAGGTTGTTATCTAGGATCACACCCAGATTTTTCAATGCCATGCGATCTACCCACACTACCTTTGCGATTGACCGGTCACAATGCGTTGGCATTCTTCCTATAGGACCCCATCTCTTTTCCTTTCTGTAAACTTTTAAATTTGGATGGATTTCAAAAAATAAAATTGAGGATTTTTCTCTATTTTGATGGATAGCTAGGAAATGTGTTACAGATATTACTGTCTCTCTTATGATGAACTGTAATCATTTATTTATTCACCTTTTTCTATATTGCCAATGTCAGCTAACAATTTCTTAAATAATTAAGTATACCTGCAAAGCAAAAGACACTCCCATCTGCCTAAGTTGCACTTTTTTATTTTTTTAATAAATTAAATATCAGCCTGCTACACTAAGGTAATGAACTTGGTAAACATTGGCATCGGCTGACGTGAGCATTTAGCTCAAAGCATCCCTACATTCTAAATACAGCCTCAAATCATGCACACAAACCCAAACTATAAAAATGAGCAATCTTGTTATTATTTGCCAGTTCTATTCATATATTCGTGAATTGGCTCCTTAAGGGGAGTTAAGGGACAACGGTCGGCACAGTGAGGAATCCTTTAATAGAGAAAATCCTGCTGAGACCAGCGGACGGACAAAGAGACGGAGCGAGTTGATGGCTGTAAGATGAGGAGGACAGACGACAGGTAGTATTACTGAGGGCCATTTCTGGTTATACAAGACTCAGCAAGTGGTGAAGAATTAAATGACAAGAAGAGGAGGTGGGATGGGAAGATCAGAGAGGAGATTATAGTGGCAGGCTGATGGTTAAATGTAAAGTACACAGTTTGGTAGACAGTGTAGCGTTATATCAATCACCATTCACCAGTGGAGAGGGGATAGCAGTGATTTGTAACCTGCTTGTTACAGATCTTTTTAAAGCTAGTCTCCTGTCTAAACAAACAATAAAGAATTTCCCTGAACATTGCTCCTATGCCTTATCAGATAGTATCTTCTAGAATGTAAGGCCCATCTTACTGAGCTGTGCTACATTGAAAATAGCCATAGCAGTGTGCGCATGAGAGAGGACATGCGAGAGAGGAGCAGGGATTGTTTGTGTGGAGGAAAAAGAAGGTGTGACTCCCCTCTCACTCGGCTGATTACAGATGGAGAGGACTCTGTGGAGTTCTGCTGCAAGTTCCTGCTGCCCGAGTGTTGAGTGTGCCTAATGCTCTCTCCTCTCCATTACAGCCCACAGCACTGCACACACACACTCGCAGAACAACAACCCCTTGCTATCTTTATATCTTTAATTCTCTCCTGCAGATATCATAGCGTTGTCTCCAGACAATACGAGATCCTGCGTGGCCTTTCTCTCTGTAGTTAATGTAAAGCTATATGTGGGTGGAAATTGCTCGCAGCAAACCCTGTTAATTAATACTTAGATGAAAGGCAATCTTACGTTATAGGTGAAGACCCTCAATTACTGCTCATATATTATAAAGAAACTCTTTGAACTCAACATTAAAAGCTCATAGCTGAAGATCACTGTACGGCATGTTGAGTACGGATGATACTCATAATCACGGGTGATCACTGATGAGTGTCGTGTGCATGTTTGTACAGGATGTTACATCAATGCTTTCAAACACAATACCTCCTATCCCATTTCAAGGTTGTGCACAGGTTAATCGCAAACACATCTTCAGTCCCTAAACTTCACTAATATCAAGAGGATTTAAATATGTTCTTAATCTCTGCTAAATCATTATTGTGCGAGAGATCAAAAAGACTAGATTCAAATGCAAGATAAAAGATGGGTGATTCTACTCTCCCTTTGTGTGATGGAGAGGGATGCCCATATAAAAAAACTTCAAGTGGAAGTAAAAATATGTTCTTAATTGTATGACTTGCATCCATTTTTCTATCAAACTATACATATAAAGAAATTATATTAAAGAAAACAGCTATATATAATACTTAGACTGTTCATCTGAACGTTTAGGAGTTACAATACAAAAATAATGATGACTCCTGAATTAAAAAATAATGTGTAATATGTTGACCAAAGTCTTTGTGTCCTGGGCTAAGTGAGTGTGAAGTGTGTGGATATGTATTACTCAAAACACAAACTTTCTGTAGTATAGTTTGGTGTTCCTGTTTATGGAGGCAAAGCAGGGGGCATTGATCGTGTGCGTACTGTTCATTCAGAGATAAAGGGTGTCTTTAGGGATCCCATTTGGAGCAGTTGAGTCAGCATGACTGTTGGCCTCGTTGTTTCTCAGCTCGATCAGCGTGGCAGCAGGACGGGACGGGGGGGAGCGTCTGACAGTCACAGACATGAGGCCAGAGAGGCAGAGGATAGGGCAGGGGACACTGGTCACACAACAGCATGAAACAGACCTCTCTCCTCTCCATTGTCTTTTCTTCCAGTCTGCAACTGGCCTAATCACCAAGGTCCCCACAGATACTGACTCGTAGCCCCCCCCCCCCCTCCCCCAACGACACTACACATTATGTGAGCATATTCTGTACATTTTAAACACATTTCGGTTCAACGCCACATCTTATTTTTCTGAGTACATTTTCCAATTGTACTGTACAAAGTTTTTGTAGATATATTTATTTTGTAGGTTTTTTTAAATAGTTTATATAGTAGCTCTATTTCTGCTCTTTTTCTTACAACTTAATTCCTTTTACTGTGTTAATCAACATTATACACCAAAGCTAATTCCTTGTAAACAACAGAGGATCCAGCTTTTCTTGTGTATCAGGGGCTTGACAGATATGCCACAACACACAATTCATCACAAGATTAAGTCAGATTTACTCTAGGATAAAAGAGTCATTTTCTGTTTTAGTGATTTATCTATCTCACCCTTCTCGTTGAAAATAATCGCAGTGAAACAAAGTCGAAGTGTGATTTTGAAAACCATCATCTCAACTCTCTCTTAACAAAAGTCCATCAGGGTTTTGACAGCAGAGCGAGAATCAATCTCAGTGGGCGTGTGCAGAGCGCGGCCTCGCTGAAAGACTTGGAAGTCTCTGCTCTTTGAGCACTGGACCACATCACAAAGCTATTATCTGGGAATGCCATGTCCATCCATCTTCTCCCGCTTATCCGTGGTCGGGTCGCGGGGGTAGCAGTTCCAGCAGAGAGCCCCAAACTTTCTTTTCCCTGGCGACATCAACCAGCTCTGACTGGGGGATCCCAAGGCGCTCCCAGGCCAGCGAAGAGATATAATCCCTCCACCTGATCCTAGGTCTACCCCTTGGTCTCTTCCCAGCTGGACGTGCCTGGAACACCTCCCTAGGGAGGCGCCCAGGTGGCATCCTAACTAGGTGCCCGAACCACCTCAACTGGCTCCTTTTGACGCGAAGGAGGAGCGGCTCAACTCCGAGTCGCTCCCGGATGACCGAACTTCTCACATTATCCCTAAGGGAGACACCAGCCACCCTGCGGAGAAAACCCGCAGGGAATCAACTGTCCTGCACAGTAACTGTGCAGAAAAATCACACATGAATTAATACAACTACAAATTTAACAACAAACTATAAGATCCATAGCAGAAAAGTGTTGAAGAAAGTGAAACAGGGGAGGAATACTAAAGGGACTTTTTGACAGGATCAGGATTTATTTTTAATGTGACATTTGAACTTACCCTCATGCGAATAAGTGCATCATACATTGACAGGGGAATAGGTCAGCAATAAAAAACAAGACACCACAGACATGATTCATCTTGAGCATACGTTTGAGCCAAATAGTTGATCCCCATGTTATTGAGATTCTGCATTTTGGAGAAAATAAATGTATACAATATTGTCTTATATTGCTTTAATCTGGCATGTGGGAGTCTATCAGTTTGTGTGTCTGTGCCTAGATAAGCATGCCTGTTTGAAAGTGTTTCTGCAACAATAAGGAAGCCCCCCACACACAAATCACCACACCATTATGTTGTCTTTAGTGGCCCTTTTAGTGAAATCAGCGTACTTTCTTTGCAGCTCAATAGTGTTTCAGGAGCGACAAAGGGCCTAAGCAAAAATGATTTTGTTATTCAGTTGACTCACATGTAAAGAGAGCCCATCTGTCCCACCTTTGTCAGTTTCAGCCCCCACAGCTTCCTGTGGAGAACAAAAACATAAGTATCTTATTCAACTATACAGAGGCCCTGGATGAATCAGTCTTTATTATGAGCCGCCATCTTTAGTACAATAGTGTTTTTTTCAGACATACAGGTGCTACGTGAAGCTCTAAATGGGATTGATTTTGATACTGTTCTGTTCAATTTCAAAGAGAAGAAAGAGGCATTCTTGAAGGATAAGGCTATATTCAGATTTGTTATAATAGCGGAAAAATAAGACCAAAAACAGACAACAACTGATCCTACTACAACTATGTCCTGTGCAGCCAAAGTTTGATACTTCTTTTTGCCATAGACTTCTATTGAAGTACAACAACAACAACAACAACAACAACAACAACAACACAAACACATACATCAGCCACACTGTATGCATATATTGGTAACACTTTATGGTAAGGTTCATGAATCATCATGAATTCATGCATGACTTAATGCATGAAAAAGCTTAAAATCAATTAATGTAGGCCTACTTTAGGGAGGACGTGGACTACCACAAAAATAATTTAAACCCAATAATAAGAAACAAATTGTCATAAAATGAAGTGTGATTAAAACCAGCAGGACCCAGGTTCATAAATTAAAAGATTCCACATAGGACAGGCCGCAAGTATTTAAAATTACTTCTCTCTGCAGGTGGTTTTGAGGAAACCAGTGAAGGAGGAATAAAAAGGATAAAATCATTTAAAATGCAATACATAAAGAAAATATATATTGGTAAAAATGAATAAAAACATTATGAACTGTGTCAAAGGTTGAATACCTAAGAAAAGTATTTCTAAGGGACCTAACAGTCCCTATAAATATTGTTTTTATTAACCTCTGTATTTCACGGTAAGTACAGGTTAGTATGGTCACATTGAGCCTTGCTGTGTGATCCCATATACTTTAAATTATTATGTGGTAATCCACGTCCTCCCTAAAGTAGGCCTCCTAATCTTGTGTCTTTGCCGACATTTTTTACTGCTTTCTTATGTGACACGATATGTGAAAATGTGATCTTGTTGGCTTTGAATTATAAATTAAAGTGTGTTCATATTATGAGTGAGTTATCTTTAATGGTTTGTGAGCTTTAAGATAATACTGTATGATACATAAAAAAAAGTCCTAACTATATAATTGATCATTGAAATTAAGTCCAAAGTTATGATCTAATTTGCATTTGTAATTTTGCCAAATACATGATGCCTAAATAGACATCAGGGCTGACTTTATTTGAGGGATCACAAAGATGATTGATGCATGAGCACCAAATGGTTAATAAGGTGATTTCACATAGGCCATTAATCATATGTTATTTATCAGTGTAAACGACGGAACAGGTCACCACTTTATTTGAAGGGGCACAAACATGATGAAGTAATGACAAAATAATGCTTAGTTCATGATTGCAACACTTGGAATTGATGTGACTGGTCAGTTTTTTGGCCTGTCACTTTCACTGCCGATCTATGTGAAGAAGACATAAACATCATTAGAAGTCATGATGATTGAGATACCTTAGTTGTTGCATTAATTAAGGTATTGTTCCTGCATTAAGTCATGCATGAGATACTATTAATCCTTATACATTACTGATAGTTCATGCAATACTACATGAATGAATTCATGCTTTTTCGTGCATTAAGTCATGCACCATGTCTGCCTCTTAGACCAAGCCTTTGCAGTCTGACCTTTACAACCTCTCAAAACTTTGCAGAGAGAACAGTGTATCTTCATCACCTGCAGACTATTAGGTTGGGGGAACAGATGACCGTGTCAGTGCTGCTCTTTACTGTAAACAACGGCTGTGTTGTCGTCCCTAGAGACCGGCGATTTGTCTGATGTTGGAGTAAAACAATATGGTCCAACTTCACATGGAATGACAATAGCAAATGCAATGACAGAAAGCCTAAACTGAACACAACCTCATTAGTAAAGATACAGCAGGAGAACAATGGTTGTGACCTAATTAGTTGAGCTTTCATTTAACCCTAACATAATAACAACAACTATATTAGTACTGATACAAGCAGGTCTCTCTCTGAAGTGACAGGAAATGAAGATGTGGAGTATTGTTTTCAGGCTGGGCCCTCACAACAACTGACAGCAGACAACTCCTTCTCCTCTGCTGTCTCCTGGGAATAGGTCAATAGGGAGATTTACCACCACCTGCTGCAGTCACACATCTCAAGGGGTTCCTCTGTGATTCGATTCATTGCCTAGGTGGTCTTTCCAAGCATGACACACCCTGAATAAGACATCCTTCTTCTTCTTCTTCTTCTTCTTCTTCTTCTTCTTCTTCTTCTTCTTCTTCTTCTTCTTCTTCTTCTTCTTCTTCTTCTTCTTCTTCTTCTTCTTCTTCTTCTTCTTCTTCTTCTTCTTCTTCTTCTTCTTCTTCTTCTTCTTCTTCTTCTTCTTCTTCTTCTTCTTCTTCTTGTATGTATGTGAATCGTATGTTTAGTGAGTACATTATCAATATGACGTTATATTAATGTTAATTATTGATGATTGATGAAAGGTTACTTAAACATTTTTTCTTAATGTTCTAAAAATGTTTGGGGCCCCTGTCAGTCACGGGCCCTTAGAATCGTCCTAACTTTTCACCCCCTTACGGCGCCCCTGTATGTATGTATGTATGTATGTATGTATGTATGTATGTATGTATGTATGTATGTATGCATGTATGTATGCTGTAACCACACCTCCAGAACCCAACCCACTCATTTATGCTTTAAATATCTCTACCTGTACAGGCTTGCATCTATCTTGTAGTCCAATACTAACTGCACAATATTTACTGACACTGAGCGGTGAAAATATAACACTGTGCAGACGTGCAACATTCTGCTGCAGTATAATTCACTATTTGATATAACACTAACATTCCTGACAATAGACTTCAATAGTAATCTTTTATGGTGTACATGCCTTTTTAATAACATTTTTGAATGGAACATTCATAAATCTAAATAAATATAACTTAAATATACATGACCTCTTAAATTAAAATAAAGTGAACATTAATACCAATATTATCATTTATAAAATGCTATAACAAAAAAAAATAACATAAGCAGCAGATTTTTTAATTAAATATACATACCAACTACAAAATAAGCGGGTATTAAAGTGTAAACGGACAACAAAACGGAAATGGAAGTGAAAAGATGGTGGCGCTAAATCAGAGCCTATTACCTGTTCTCAGTCTTTTTCTCATCATGCATCTCCTGTGTAGTGATCCAATATCGTTACCATAGCCTTGCCCTTTAACAGTTATTACGAGCCCTGGCTCAGCCTTATTCACCAAGAGCCATGCAGCGCCTAGCCTTCTTACAGGCACTGATCAAGTCCTTGAAGTCCAGCTTTCTAGCCAACTGGCTTTCAATGGACAGCATGGCAAGACAGCAAAGCCTTATGGGGGGACAGGGCTGCTGAGCCTAAAGATGGATCTGTTGGTCCTGGCACCAGGGGGGGGGGACAACTGATTTAGTATGAATAGCTGCTAAAAATGTACCTGCATTTATTAAATGTCAGCTAAAAGAGGAGTGAAATGAAAAACCTCAGCATTTTCTGTGAAGATATTAACAGTACTTAAAGGTGGGGTAGGTAATTTTGGAGAAACCAGCTCGAGTGCGCTAGACTTTGAAAATACACAACCGGAAAAAATCTGCTCCAACACACACCAACGCACACATGACCAATGAGGGCACGAGATAAGTTTGTGCACAGATGGAAGGCTGACAGGCAGGTAGGCCATCCAGTTACTTTAGCCGGGCCGGCTAAAATGATTGGTCGTGCTTTTTACAGTATTACGGCTTCCACAGATGACTTTTATTTATGTATTTTTGTCAAAACACTTAAGATATTCATTGCTATCGGGATGTTAAGAGCATTCCATGGAATATAACAAAAAGTGTATCTCGAGCCGGTTTCTCAAACTTACCTACCCCACCTTTAATGTCAGCAAAACATTACAATTATTATTTACAATGGACTACGCTTAGCTAACAGACTAATTTCCACCACTCATGGACCACACCCACCTTTTCTTTTGAAAAACTGGGTGACATAAGCCGCGTTCACACTGCGGTACTTTTCCCACAAGTACCGCAGTGTGAACGCAGCTATACTGTCGCCCTTTAGTCCCTCTCTCTTTTCTTTCTCTCCTTTCTTTTCTTTCTTGAAAGCCTGACTTTATTAGTCGTTGAGACATCGTACACACGTAAGTACTAGCATCCCTGCTCCTCACATGCTCTCACTCTCTGCTAGGAAGGGCCCCGCACAGCGTTTGGATGTAAATGGAGGGGGGTGTTCGATGCTTTGGATAATTCACTTTTGGAAGAAAATAAGTAAAATGAATCGTATGTTTAGTGAGTACATTATCAATATGACGTTATATTAATGTTAATTATTGATGATTGATGAAAGGTTACTTAAACATTTTTTCTTAATGTTCTAAAAATGTTTGGGGCCCCTGTCAGTCACGGGCCCTTAGAATCGTCCTAACTTTTCACCCCCTTACGGCGCCCCTGTATGTATGTATGTATGTATATGTATGTATGTATGTATGTATGTATGTATGTATGTATGTATGTATGTATGTATGTATGTCTATATACAGTGTGCTTGAAAAGTAAACTTAACTAAACTTGACATGAGATCTGTATGTAATCTATGGCCCATTTTTCACCAAGGGAGGTTACTATTCTAGTTGTGTGAAGGTTCATTTTCGGAAACATGGATTGGTTTCACATGGGGAGTCTTTTCTTGGCAGTCCCAGGAGTGTCTCTGATTGTTTCTGTCATTCATCAGATCACCGGGCCGAAGTCATTGTACCCTCTATATGTGGTGTAAATTGGGAATGTTGCGGATCTGACATCAGATCTTTGACCTATGTGTTGCTCATTCATCACACGGCCTCTCCGATCAAAGACACGGACATGCATAAATAGCTGCTCGCACTCTGCTCTATAAATACACAATCAAGCACTCCTTAGCAAAACTCTCTGGTGTTGACTTTCTGAATGGGAGCTGAAAAAGCTACACAAATTAGGTGTGATTGTGTTTTTTTGCTTGTAAGAAAAACACAAAGACAAAACAAGGTTGTAAATAAAGGAAATGGTATAATATCAGCTCTTACAGAACATAATAAACGTACCCGTTTTGAATTGCTGTATATTTGTTGTTAACATTTTAGTTTTTTGTGCCAAGTCCCTGTCAGTTTTTAAATCCGCCAAAACAAGTCCAAGTTGCCCCTTTACAAAGCAAGTGTCAAGTACAATCACACCTTTTCATAAGCAAAATGCACCTATGTCGAAAGTCTTTAACTGTTGATAGGATTAGAGATAACCGGGAGCCATCGTAACAACATAGCACCCGGTTTCATCCCGCTGACACTCATTCGAGGTACAGGGTCCAGATGCAGTGGCTATCACTGACAGTCTGAAACCAACTTTTGTCTAAAACTTTTTACCGCTAATTCTCGTTTTGTTTTTTTTCTTGGGGTTTTATAGCATTTATTTGTAATGAACCTTTTTAGCCTGACTCAACTAAATCCAACTGCTACTGCATCTAATAATGAAGCCATTAAGCTGTGGATATTGGAGTTATTTGAAAGAGAGCAGGCAATCTAAGGACAAATTAACTTCAAAATGTATCTGTAATTATTCTTTGATTTGCTGTATAACATTTTGAAAAGTATAACTCATTCACTAGTGGATATTGTTTTAGCATCCCAGCGATCTGATATGTGACAATCACATTGGAAATTCAATTATTTCTGGTTGATATTTTTAGTTAGGACTTGGTCAGATTTCCTCTTCTCTTTTGGTCTCCTGCAAAGCATGTTTTCAAGCTCCAGCATGCACAAAACTGAGCTTCCTGTGAACTCACAAACAACTCTCGGCACCAATATATCACACTATATGGAATTGAATACTGCCTTCGTAGGGAGACACTTGTGAAGGTCCACAAGGTTGTAGTCACTGGGCACAGGAAGAACACGTAAATATGTACAGCCGCCTATAGCTGTGACTTTTCTGCTTTTAATGATTGACGGGACATGGTAGCAATTCAGGTGTCTGAAGGACCCCCCACTGTGAAAATATTGTGTGCGCAACTAACCAGAGGGAAAACCTGAAACAGACTCAAGGATTATACATCCCAACAATTTGGGAACTATTTGGAATTAGTTCCCGAAGATCTGAACAACGTAGCTGGCAGAAGGAACGTGTGTGACCTTGCAAAGCCTATTACCATGGCAGTAATTAATTAAAAGATAGTGGCAGAAAGAATAGTGGGGGTAGTAGTACTAAAGGTAAAAGTGATAGATATCATAGTAGGTCTGCAAGATATGATGAAAATATGTGCTTACATTGTTAAATATAGCTGTAACAATATTACAAGCAAATAATCAAACAAATGCTGAAGTGTACTCAGTTCTGCCGCTTTCAGTCAACTGCTTGAATACAACTAATTGCTTATTTAAGTTGTTAAAGCTATGTATTTATTGATATTACTTAATGGTTCATATTCATTTTCTTTTTGTTTGTATTAAATTCATCATTATTTATTGTAATTATTTTAGTTATTTAAAGTAATCCACTATACTTGAAGCCAGCCCATTTTACCAAAAAGCTAAAGAAAAACGAGAGAAACTGTGTTATGGTAATAGCTTCATATTCCAGTTATACTTTCTAACATTCCTCTAAAGAGAGCAATTTAAAAGGCTCATTGTGTGCAAGCGGCAAACTGTGGGGTAGAGCCGTGAAGCCAATACGGAAGTGTCACACACTGCAGTTCATATATTGGCCGATAGGCGATGGCTGCAGAAAGGAGCAATTTCCATAGACCCCCATGTTAAAATGCCCAACTTTACAGCAGAAAAAAACATGTTTCTCTCCCTGGCTCCATACATTTTATTATCGATATAGTTAGATTCCACCTTCATGATTATGGATCTGAGAGTGAATTGTTTTCTAACGCGACCCTTTTATTTATATTAGGTCTTAAAGTTTGGGCATAAATTAGGGCGTGGTCACATTGAGTGACGGCTCTGTCAAGTGCCTGCCGCTGTTAGCTTCTTGTCTCTCTGCTAGCTGCTCCGTGAAGCTACAGGGACTCTGCCTGTTCAGCTCATCCAGGAAACACAACCTGTAGCCGGCCGTGGTTGTTTGTTCTTCATGCTTATATATCGGACTATTGTGACTCGCTCTGCCGTTAAAACAGACGGTGCATGAATGCGGTTTTGCGGTAAGTGAAATTCGAGTGCTTTATTTATGTGTTAATGATTTTAATCAGCTACGTAATTAATGGTAAGGCTTGGGTTAGCATGTAAGCTAGTGGTAGCTACATCGGTGCTAACGATTGTAATCGTACCCTCCAAGTTAAAATCATAGACTGTATATATAAAGGTTAAAACGAAATAGACAAGTGTTAAGTGGGATAATACTGTTGAACAAACGGCTTCTGTTTGAGGTTGATAAAATAAGGTTACATCCTTGTAGCCTAACTTAGAGATATTTTATTATGTAGGAGGAACTGTATGCACCGCTAAGGTTAATTTAAATTGGCTATGCTCAAGTATGTAGACAAGTTAATATCGAAGTAGAAATCAACCTCACAATAAGATATGTGTATATTACAATTATTAATGTCATATTTCAAGATGATTACTTAGATATTACAATATGGTTGGTTGAGCTGGAGTTCATTATCGAGCTTACACGTTAACGTCACAGTCATCTGAAGAACGAACCCAAACCTTGTTGTTTTTATTAATTGCATTACCAAATGGGTATCAAATAAACAGTAAGCATTGGTAACACAACTTCCAAAGTTACAGTAAAATAAAAAGGACCCTGACTCGGACAATACACAATCCAACATGTTCAACAGAAGAGAATCAGTTATATTGTTTGTACACATGGTACTTTACATATATATCTGTTTGTTTAAGGTGTCCAGGTGATGCAGACAGGCTGGACCAGAGAGTGAGAGACAGAACTGGACTCCTCACAGCAGTGAACTTCAGCACAGGTACAACGACTCTTTTTTTCTTACTGTACAAAGAATCAAGAAAGATATTGGTTTAAATGAATTAAGTATTGACTTGAATACACTGATATACATTCCAATAAACAATACTAAATACTAGATCACCTACACATCAGTTAAGTTGAGGGGTTTTCCCATGCAAAAAGTTACATTTAGATATTTAGCAATATGACTTTGTCAGCTTTCTAATGTAATGTATTGAAGGCAAAGATTTATCTCTCAATATTGTCTGTAAAAAACGTGGTAAAAGTTATTCTTTCAGTGAGACAACAGAGCAAGCTTCTACAGTTGCACTACGTTTTGATAACAGTTAAATATTATTTTGATAATAACATATATTTCAATGTTGATGAACTTCATACTGTTCATTCATAATCTGATTGTCTTTGTAGCTCATTGTTTAAATAAAAAAAAAACATTACAATTACAAAATAATGATATCTACAGCCCCTAAACACACAAACACACCGCTTTCATAAATAACACACTTGTTCTGCAATAATATATTTTATGTTTCCTGTCATTTTTGTTAGGAAAGGACATGCCTGAAAGACACGACATGTTCTCCTTCTCTGAGGGTCCAGAAGAACATCCAAGAGGATCATTAAAGGCTGATGTTATGAGATTTTAAGACCAGTACAGGACATTCACTAAGAAACTACTTTTATTGTAAAAACAGTCAGCTGATCGAATGCACCTATTTCCACATCTACACTCCATCAGCTGATTATTTCTATTTGCCTCACTTTATGAGCTTCACATCACTTGTGCCTTGTACCGCAGAGTTTGCAACGTCACAAATAAATGGGGCCAATCTTCAGTCAGATGTGAATGTGTAATCTAACACTTTCAGTAAGAATAATGGACAAAAGGAGTGCAAATACAAATACAATTTATTGAAATGTGAACCAAAAGTTAATCAAATGTTTTAAATAAAAAGCACATATGGACAGAAGGTGTAAACCTATTAAATGTATAAGTAAACACATTTAGTCAAATAAAGTGACAGACTAGGCCTGTGCAGTTGGTATCAGCTTTGCCCAGCATGGGCTCCTTCATCAGCCCTGGTCCTCCTCGCTGAGGAAAGACCCTCAGTCCTCTCCAAACCAACAGACAGGACGTCCATCACACGGAGGTTTCTCCCTGAAGTCTCTGCAGCTCTCTGGACACCATGCTGTCTCAATCCGTCCACACTGAATATGAGAGGGGGGAAATGAAAATAATAAATGCTTTAGACAATAAGAAACATAAAGTTGACTGTTGAGTTGCTCAGTTTTTTTAGATTGTCAATACTATTACTGTATAACTAATATCTCAGGTTAAGAGGCACATTCAAATAAAGATTGGTCTTTAAATACATTTTGTCTTTTGAATTGTTTGTCTAAAGTCAAGGATCTAGAACTGGTACTTATTTTTAATGATAGTCTGGTTATTATGCTGTTTGGAGGAGGCATCACAGGTAAGAGCACTAATTAGCTACCATCACATGTACCTTAGCTTGACTTAAATGTATTAAACGTATGGTTAAGTGATATCAAAATATAAATAACTAATGTCATGCAAACATATTAATATTTGCTTGATTCCAGAGTTGAATTTAGCACAATTGCATACAAATGTTAAGGGGTTTTAAGATTCTGAAGTATTATGCTAAAAACTCAATAACTTAGATTATTATTTATAGTTTTGCTGAATAGTTTCATGGCCGCTTACCTTAGAAACGTAAAATGCGACGGCAGTGTGCAGATGGGGAGCATGTTAGCTTAGCTTGGTAGCTTCAGCTAGCTCTGGAACTTCCAGCTGGGTGGCAGCAGGTCCCGCCTCGGCTCCGCCTCTTTGCCCTTATTTGGAGAAGGCGGGAGTTGAACTCTGACCTCACTGTTGAGCCGTTAGTGGCCGACTCCGCCTACTAAGGGCTTCACGGCAACTCTGCAGAATCCTATGGGTGACGTCACGGACCCTACGTCCATTTATATATACAGTCTATGATTGTGTGTCATCCTGTGCAGGGAGAAATGAAAGCGAGAAATGATACAGCATTTGCATGTTTTGACATTTACCTTTGGTGATAAATATACTTTTAATATGCTTCGCAGCTTTCTACTATTCCTCGCATATTAGATCAACTAAACTGAAGGATGTTCAGAGTGGGATACCAGAGAAAGATTGAGTGCGAGCGTGTCAGCCATCCCTCCTGGTTACCTACACAAGATGGATGGTTTGCATGTGATGGTTAAACACCTGCAGCTACATCCTTCTACATGTGCTGATAGTGATACATCACTATCCTGTTACATCCTCACACATTTCCACACAGCCTCTGAGGAAAGTCACAAAAGGCTGAATAAACTGGATCTCTCTGGGACCAATGTCAAATATTTTGAGGGTAAAGTCTCATCAAGGATAATTTTGCCCTGTTTTAAGTTTGAATATAATATCTCTGAAAATCTGAAGCTACGAATTACACTTTGTTACTATGTTTTGAAAGATACTAAATAAATATAGTTGTATTATTATGATTATAGGTTAAGGACAGAAAGTGACAGAATGGACAGAAACTAGTGGCTTTTTTCTCAATCTTTTTCTTTATCAAAAATAGTAAGACAACACATTTTTAAACCTCCATACTGATTATTCTTGCCACACTTGGGCAGCAGACACAATTATGTATTCAACACTGATAATGTTTCAAAGCCTGATAAAACTTTTAAGCAGGGGCTTATCCGGCAGAGATGGAGCGGTACTATTCATTTCGAGTTTCTGATCATCTGATGAATGTAAATCAAATATTAACTTTCATTTAAGCTATAAGTGTGGTATCATGTTACTGTGTGGTTTCCATTTTCAATGAATAAAAAAATATATAAGGATATTTTCGTTCAACCTGAAACTCAATGGCCGGGGCTTATTTATTGTGAAGGACATGTGGAATTGTTTTAATTTTTTTCCACTTATGAAAAAATGCCCACCCGCAATCTGACCCAGATACAATACACAAACTAAAGACACACAGAAACACACAAACTAAAGACACACACACACATACATAGAGAAGCTGTTTGATCCTGTTTCCCCTTGATCTTTACTTTGTGTAGTGTGTACACAAAACTATCCTAGAACATTATAAACATTTTAGATCTTCCAGAAATGTAGGCTATAAACATTTTACATTTTCTCGCACTGTCCCCCCTCGCACCTGCACGCCGGAGGAGGGACTAAACAGAGACATGACCTCAGTGTAGTAACAGTGTAGTGCAGAACTGCAATTATCTTCTGGAAGACCCCCACAGCCAGCTGTGAGGTCTGTGGACCCTCAAAGGACTCCAAGACACAGACTACATGCAGCAACTGCAACAAGTACATCTGTGCTATACACACGAAGAAGTTCTGTACATCATGTGTTTCCTAAACGGACTTGCCCATTGACTCACATAATGTTCTGCAGCGTCACTTCATCAATATATTTTTCGGATATACTGTATTTTATGAATAATGACTGTTAATTGTTTTTATTTGCTTTGTGTTTATATCTGTTCTATGTAATGTATATGGATGTTTCATTCTCTCTATATTTCACAGCCAAATACTTTTGGATGTGTGGTTCTTGTGTTCCAATTGCTGCTAAATTGCTTTACTTCCTTCAGGGCTTTCATTATTATATGGCAGATTAAAAATAATAAACATTAATGAAAAAATGTTTCATTTACATTAGTCCTAGAAAAGCATGAGCAAAATGTAAACCTAGTTTTTATTACAGTGTATTTTCTTTTAACATAAATTACATTTTTAACACAAAAAACGATGGACACTTCCATTGTTAAATTTGATCTAGCAAAGAGTATTTTCAAAAACTAATCATATATTTCATTTATATTGTTGGGGAATGAGTTAAAGACAATATATATAAGGAATTGTGCATATTGAATTTAGTTCTGTATTTTTTTTAAACCCTGAAATATGTCCCGGGTCAATTTGACCCGAACATTACCAAAGGGTGCGAAATGTGAACATAACACAAGGGTTAACAGCTAATTATACTATTTAGTAACAGTCTGACTTTTGTACATACAACAGATGCCTGCCCCTGTTGAAAAACAACGCTATTAGAGCAGTCAGTGTGGACCAAAACAGCGAAAGGTTGGCTTGAAACCAAAAACAAGGACTTTTAAAAGAAAAAAGCTCTATATAAAAGGTGAGGAACTGCAGACTTGGTTGATAATCCTCTGTAGACATTAGCACGTATATCTACTGAAAGTGATTAGGTTCGACTGGAAGAGTGAGATGGTTAGGGTAACATTATAGAAAGCCAATAAAAGGAATACAGTGGGATGTTTGTTGGATGTATTCTAGCATCTACCATAATTCTCAGGGGGTTCATCAAGTGTCAACCATTATTACATAAAAGTAAGTGATACCCCTCAGTCCTAGGAAGCCAATGTGTCTGTTGTTCAGTCATAGCTCATTGCAAAAAGAAAGAAAATATCATCAGGGTTATAAGATTGTTTCATCTGGTTTTTCTACTTCAGAACAATACAGATACATCAAACAATGATAATTTTAGTATCATTAGGATTCACACAGTTTAAAATGATATGCCTTTTTTATTTGTTTTAAGGGATTTTCAGACACCATTACAGATAAAATGGTTTGATAAGATCAATATTTTGTATGCAATGTTCTGATGAGGCACTGTACATAAAATATTTTCCCCTTGAATTATATTCCCTTTCATCACTCCTGAAGGAATGACATTTAAAATCTCACATCTGCCATTTCAGCCCGTCGTGGACTGAAATATCAGCTCAATCTAGCACGATTGCGGCGGGTCCCAGACACTACTCGGCTGTGATGGAGGGCTGTGAAGACGAGGCAGAGCAGACATGCAGGGAGAGAGGAGCATCATGATAAGTGAGCTGTAGCATGTGCTAGTGCTGCACTAATCACGCTCTCCTGCTTTAAAAACACACAGGCGCCTCACAGGTTATTGAGAGATAATGGGATTCTCTGGGCAACAGACGCACAGCTAAAGAGAGATGACATTTGAAAATAAATAATGCTAAATACTCTTTCCATCCTGATGTGTGTGTATAGTGGCTCTGACTAACTGTTCGTTGTGATGAAAGATGAGGAAATAAGGTATTAGGCAACAGAAACAAACCCAGCACTGAGTACCAACTTTAGGCTCCTAGGTGCAAAATGGATCAATTAAAAGCCCAAAAGATGACATTCTGATATCCAAAGAGAGTCATGACCCTTTCTCCTGGACTTTGCACTATGATAAAACGTTTGTAATTATGAACATTAAAAATGAAAATATGTTATCCCTATATGTATACAACTTGCACTATTTTATGTTTAGTTTCCCTTTTTATTTGTTTTTCTTTCTTTTTACAGACAGTTCTTAGAAATTAATTTCCAATCAACTACTCATTAATTCTTGCACACAAGTTTGACAAAGAACTTCAAACTTGCAAAGCTTCATTTAATTCTGGTCAAATGTACCCTCAAATAAAAAACTGTTAACTATGTTATCCTAATTCCATTGTTAACATACTGTAATGCCATGGATGGCGGTTAATTGTCTGACAAACACGGGTCCACTCTTAACCCCAGCCCCATACAGTCATAGTATCAAGGTCTTGTGTTGTTATTTTAATAAACAGCTGCAAAAGATCAAGCCTTTTATGAACCCATTTTGACATTTACAAGAAGATTGACCCCTCTTCCTCATTTGAATATGGACACCCGTTAAGCTCTGTAGTTCAAAGAATATCCACCAAGAACTTTAACCTTTCAGCCGGCACCGTTCTCTGACGGATTGTTAAGGGTAAACAATCACCTCACGTCATATCACTTTATCAACACAAAGATATCACAGCTGTACAAAATCAAATCTACTGTATTGTTTGCCTTTTAAGTGTTATGATGTCTTTAATAGACAAGGACCATGAATACAAATATATTAGTCTCAAAGAGAGAAGAAATTATACCATATTTAGCTATTAGCTCATTTCCATCTGCAGGTAAAGACATAACAATCAACAAACACTTAAACGTGAAATCTTCTCTTTCTAACCGTCATTAAAACAGATCAATCTATCAAATATAAAGACCGGAACATTTATCAGAACAAAAAATATAACATTTCATTCAAATTAAGAACTCAAAATAAGAGTCAAATCAATGATGACAACACTGGTTCAAGGTTCTTTATTTGTCATACGAACATAGCTACAGAGTAGTTATGTCGATGAAAATCTTAGGTCACAGGCTTCTCCAACAGAGCAACACAATACAGAAAAACAGAAAAATATAGTGCAAGTAAATATTCAAAAGTAAATACAAAAAGAAAAATAGTTTAAAAAAAGTGAAATAGTGAAATAAGAGTCTATATGCAAGCTATTGGAATGATATATTAGATAAATAATTACTAAGTAGCAGATGAATGTTATATAGTTGCTCAAGATCCATGTTTTTGCGCAATGGGAAAAAAACATATATAACAAAAATGTGTCCACAATAAGAAAGAAATCCATTTGAACCCAATAATGCATCGCCATGAATGAACCAGAATATTTACCAAACCTTGAAAGAACCACTAATGAGAAACCTTCCTTTAAATTCTGCATGATATTGACATGCCAAAACAAAGCCAACAAGCTGAACACTAAAGCAGAGTCCGTCTTCCTGACCTGTGACACACTTCCCCTCCACACACTGACGCGCACACACTCTGTCCACCAGTGCACCCTGTAGCTGTCACTCATTCCCCGCTGCAGTGACCTCTGTCAGGCTTGTGTCACTTTTTGGGGAGCGCCATCCATACGCACTCACTCTCCATTTGTTTATTTATTTGTCCGCGTCGCTTCAGTTTCCAGTGCCTGCCTTCACCCTGTCAATCTTCTACTCCCCACTTCTCTCACGCCCCTCAGATGTCTTGTCTTTTTACTCGCCACCTCTCCCTGTTTTCCCCCTTCAGGTGTCTGCAACAGAGGTGTTGGATTTCACCTGTCTACAGAACCACTCTCTACTTTCACTGAACTTTGTGAAGACTTTTTATATACTCTTCTTTTCAGAACTTATCTGTATTTATCAAACCAAAACATCCTTCATTCCAAGCAATGAACGAAATAGGAGAGGATTATAAAGCAGTTTATCAAGAGAGGATGCATCTGTGTGATGTTGGAGCTGCTAAGAGGTATTGTTCACTACAGTTTTAAAAAAAGTATAAACGTTAAAGTTGCGAAACTGTTCTGCTACTCTAACCACAACAAAGTTCATTTATGCATACATGTAAAGCGAAAGAGTTCACTCTTGGAGACAAACCAATAAATAATTATCACAACTCTGAAGTTCCCCCAGCTCAATGTGTTCATCTTTCCGCTCATTAAACCAAGTACTTCCTTTACTATTTTTAACTCAGTTAAGAGTGTTTTTTAAGACCAACCTTTCCACAGACCAAAGAGCAGATATTTAACCTACCGGAAACAACCCATGATGAATATTCGCCATATCAACTGTCATGTAGTGATACTACGTCAGTGTTGGAGTTACGGCTTGCTGCACTGCCCCAAAAATGGCAACGAAAATAATCCCTGAGAGCAAAGATGGTGAGCAGAAGTCATTTTTTTGGATTTGTTTTACCACCCTTCATCATGTCAGGAACCAGATTCAGCTCACATCCTGCTCAATTAAATCCCAGCCAACCTCGACAAAACCCCCTGCTGAAGATGTGAATGATGTGACCGGAGATGATCAGGGTAGTGTGTGGCAGAGTTTGTCAGGAGATTTAATTTCAAGCAAAAAGATGAATTTGATAAAGATGCAATGATGTCAATTTGTTTTCTTATTTGTGTTGCTGCATTGGAACCAGTTTCCTCCATTAAAAGGGTTTCTGTACTTGTAAGCCTTCACATGCTCATTTCTCAAGTCCTGTGTGTGTGCGTTTACATGTGTGTGTGCTTGTGTGTTCACCACAGCAGTGATGTAAGAGCTAGATTTTCTGCAGGGATCATTAAGCACCAAGTTACTGAGGGAAATATCTCATCAGCTCATGAGCTGCACACCGGGGGACGAGCAGCAGGATCTGTGGCCGGCATCACAAAGCAAGTCTCCACTAGGTCTGAACCATAGACTGGTCTGAACACACAGGACACACCTCAAGAACAGGTATCACGATGATGGCTACCTACCAACCATCACCGGTAACAAGGTTTATACAAAATGTGTAGCTAAATTAATCCTACTTTAAAGAGTCAAGGACTAAAACATTTGTATGCAACAACGATCTGAAGGCTCAGTTCACACCGCAGTAAAAAGTGGCACAAATAGGAGTTTTCACATGTGACCCAGCTCATTGTGAACAGCACAAACTGATCGTTTACTTTCAGATGTGTGCCTCTTTCAATGGGCTCCTAAAACAGATACTGGTCAGATGTTTGTGATGAACATTAGTATCAGAATTAATACAACTTTTTACATCTGGTATTTCAACAAAATAGACATTGGTCCAACAGGTCAAGTGGAAACGTTTTCCCAAGATACTTTTCCCAAAGAGCACGTGTAAACTTTAATGTACTCACTGTGAATACGGCCAGATTTAAAAAATATTGCAAACAGACATACACACACATTGGTGTGAGTCATAGTTAGAGTCTATGAAACCCACTGATTCTCTGAAGTTAACTGAGCAGTTGAACTGTGCAGCATGGGGATCAAACCCAGTTCCGAGATAGCCAGCTTCGTGACACTCGAAAATCCAAAGAGCCTATAATCTCACTTTGTGATACAGCTTCCTGAATTTGTTAATCTGGGTACATTTACAGGAATTCTTCCTCTACACTCTGAAGAAGTTTACCAAGACTTTAGAAATATAATTAACACCAGCAACAGTAAACAGAGGACACAGGCTAATGAGTCCCATCATTTCCCCCCACCGCGCAGGGTGTATACTTAACCTGTCCTCTTCCTCAGTACACGAGGTACATAATCCCGACCACAATACTAATTGTTATGATTTCCCCGCTCTGAAAGACTCTGATAGGGAGCTTTGTTTTTTTTGTGCAGGATGAGCGATCAAGATAAAGTAGGCGCTTTTTTTTATCACGGTCTTACAGCAATAAAAGGGAGGAAAGAGTAGCCCCTAAATACTACCACACCTGCAGCAATCTTTCCATCTGCATTTAAAATGTTCTCCATCTTCAGTTCCAATAATATACACTGAGCAGATTCTGCAAACATACGTACTTATATTCCCTTGGGCAATGAATTGGTTCCTTTGGACATGTCTTTACACACTTGGCAGCCGGGATGCAAACTCATCAGGTATGAAAAGGTTACAAGGATCCAAAGTCCCTCCCCCTCAGGTTCAATGTTAGCAGCACCTTTGACCATTTTGAAAATATATCTGTAAGCCTCTGCAAGGCTTGGTCTTTAGCTTTGACATCTTTGATCTCAAACATAGGAATATTGAATATTCCCTAGAAAGGAAGGGGCGTACTCGACGTACATGACGAACTAAAGAAGGTGGATTCCTATACAGATCAGATACAGTACTTCTTAATTGGGCCACTGTCAATTTCTTTGTTTGTCTTTTTCGACTCACTGGGAACATTTTTAAGCTCACTGGGAATTGTTCATCTACTTTTTTAACATGTTTTACAGAAATGTAACTAAATTGTATTGCTCTCACAAATCTCAGCCTTTGAGACGTTATTGATCTAATTGCATTTTCAACATTAAAGTAAATGTCCAACAAAGATTCCTATCCTTTCCTCACAAAGAAAAAAATGACAGCCTACTATAGCTAAAGGTGAAGTTAAGATGTACAATTTTAAAGAAATCTGTTTTAAAGCACTCTATATCTAATGATTTCCACATGTCGATGTTTTTTGACTGCAGGCAAAACGCGCTTGAAAGATTGGACGTGACAGCACATTGAAAGCAAGTAATTATATTGTTATAGGATCAATTCATTTCACGCTAAAACTCAACAATGACTTGAGGAACTCCTGCATAGTCACATGAAGGAGTGATTTCACTCTGCATAATGGACGAGGATAGACCAACAAATCATACAGGAAGATTTGGTAAGATTTAGATTGAGAAGAGTTCAGTTGTGCCCAACCATAAAAACTTTAAAAACTAAAATGCTTCCCGAATCTCATTAAAAATCGTATGGATGCAAATCCAGTTAACCTTTTATATGACTAAACTTGGAAAACTTGCTGAGCACTGACCTGAAGTCCAGCTGAGAGGAAGGTTGTGTGTTTGCATCCACCTCCATGTGTGTTTCTGGGGAGCTCTCAAGGTGATACTGACACATCTTCTTCTGAAAATAAAAAAGAGATTTGTTATTATGCAAATCTCAAGTACTGAAAATGTGTTGATACTTTTTAATCACTGAATGACAAATTACATTTATAAGGATCAAAACGATGGACTGTCAAAACTGCTTTAGAGGTCACCACATTGTGTTAATCTGGTTGCTTTATAACAGAGAGTCAAAACCTTTACTCACACTCATTGTAAAACTTGTTAGATCAGTCTGTGATACATTCAGCTGGGTTGCATCGTGACAATAAAGTGCTTTATGTGTGCTCGAAAGAACCAGATGGATTCAGCTCTCCCTCCTGAGTCCTGTGACTTTAGGGTATTTATAGAAAGCATCTATCCATAGCCCTTACTGGCGCCCCATTGTTTTGCATGTTGTCTGAAAGGCCAACAGCAATAAAATACAATATAAGCCAGATTCACACTTTGTATAAAAACATCTGGATAAATGAAATAAAATACATCCATGCCATACTTGAAGAGAAATTTGATTTGGAAACTCGGTATGATTAAATTACAAGTCTGGTCTAAAACGCAAATTGTTGACGCATGCCCCTAACTTATACAATCGTGTGTAATAGTGCCTGCTTTCTCTCATTCTTGTGTTTGTTTTGATCAATTGACAGACTGGGCAGCGGTCCCAATTGGAGGATCATTCAGCACATTGTTGCGCACGACTTGGTGACATCAGGGGTGAGGGATCCTGAGAAATAACTCCGATGTGGGTATGACGACAGTGACCGGTAAGTATAAATGCTGAGACGCGAAGTTATCCGCTCATACCTCCAGACCCGGCTTTCACAGGTCACCAACCGCTGCGAGAGGCTGAGAGCAACGAGCATCAACGCGAGCTCAACGGAGGAGACACTTTGGACACTTCCCAGGTGAGTTTGGCGCACTTTAGAATAAACATGTATACAACGCAAATGTGTCCGTTTTATGTATTAATGGCTCCGTCTTATCTATTTGTGTAGGTGCAATTTATGTTTGCGTTGTTAAAAAATCACCTTGGAGGTTTTTAGGCACCATTTTCAATAGTTTCTGTCCGGAAAACAAGTTTAAAATTCGGCTGAAGTTTGCATTTGTTTTTAATGCCGATTCGTTTTTTTGACTATTGCCTTGATTTTATTAGAACTTTTAACTGTTCGGAAAACACTAGTCAACTTACTGAATTTGCTGTTAACAAACTGAAACAGTTTGCAATGAAACAATGATATCCTCGTCGTCTGAAAGGCGATTAACAATCGAAAATAAGACTCGTGGTTTCGATATTAAATCTTCTTAAACATACAGTGTATACATATGTTAAGAGAGTTCTCATTGTTCCCACATTAATTTGATCTCTTCATACCTTTTCCCATAGATCATAATCTATTTCTTCATCAGAAGACCACCCACATTACCATGAAGTCGACATGTCTGCTCCTCTTGGCTTCTCTCGTGGTCTGCAACATGACTGTGTGTGGAGGACAGGGCTTCCCGGCTGAGGAGGAGACAGACGGCAGGACCATAGACGACATCATACTACAGAGAGCAGAGAGTCTCCTGTTACGGTCCATTCTCAGGAAGATGCAGGATGAATACGGCAGAAACGGTGCGTAACATGGATTTGTGTTGGATCAATGTTCCAGGCATAGATATATTTGGTGTAAAAGAGTGCCAATAAGTATCTAAAATGTTGGATATTCCAATTTTAAAACGATATTAAATTCAATTTACCAATACTTGAAATCTGGGCTATTTGCCTTGTGTTTAAATTGGAAGGCTCTAAATGATGGCAACATCTTCTAAGCAGTTGTACGTACTTTTTGTTTTTAATGTCGATACAATTGTATCATTGTGAAGAAAGAATGTTTTTTAACGTGTTTTAAATTGTTAAAATTGGTTAAGAATCTAGTTTCAATGTATTCGTTTGCAAGGAATGTGGACCAAGGCTACACTCATTGGTGCGTTATTTACGCACGGTCTATACAAGGCTTCGAAACACTTTTTAGCAGTTAGGAAAACTTAAATTAGACTTTGATCTCCTTTAATTAATCTAAATGTTTTCCCTTTTCCAGAAGGGTCTTCTTCTCAGACAGAATGGGTGACAAAACGACAACATCCCGGTAAGAGGTACATCGAGGATTTGGAGAAGCGGCAGCATCCGGGGAGGAGAGAAGAAGATGAGGAAGAACAGTACGTGGATGTTCAAAAGAGACAGCATCCGGGCAAACGCGAAGATGAAATGCACTCTTTCATGGAGCTCCAGAAAAGGCAGCACCCGGGGAAGCGCGTCACGATGGAACACGTTTCTGAAAACCCCATTGTACTCCTGAGTGAACTTTCAAAACGGCAACACCCGGGGAAGCGCTACCTGGTGCTGCACAGCAAACGCCAGCACCCAGGTAAGCGCAACTTCGAGGATGAGGAGGACGATGGGGACTGGGACGCGGATTCAGATGGAGACGAAGAGTTCGCCGAGTTAGAAAAGCGTCAGCACCCAGGGAAACGGTTTTTGGATAACTCCAGCCCGGATTTAGGCACGAACAGTCCCTGTGATGTATTGGACCCTACGAGCTGCAGCAAGACCAATCTGCTGCTCGACCTGTTAGACAACATCAACAAGAACCATGACGAGGAGAAGAGACAACACCCGGGCAAAAGGTTTGCACCCGAGGAGGATTTAGTGGAAGCAGAGTAGGTTAAACACTGGTCTGGTGCGCGTGTACTGCTGTATTGTAAACAAATAAATGTGTAAATTAAGTGACCATAAATAATTATGAAAAATGAAAAAATATGTTGTGCTACCGTTTTTCTTTGGGCGACAGCATACTGTATCATCGTTGCAAAAACATCTCTGTTGTTTTTTTTGGGAGGGCGAAATTGTCTTTATATATCTAAATATCGCAGATTATGGTTTTCATTAGAGTACGTGCCATATCATAAACTTTATTAAGGAATTATTATTATAAATATTAACTCTTTATTGTATCAATTAGTCAATTATGCTAAAACCAAGTCCAAGAATGACACCTTCAGTCTCCTGGCTTTGGCGATGTTGCCTCTGTGAGGAAACACACGCTGTCAGTGCATCCTGAAATATGATCTAAGTGTGTTTACGGCTTTGCAGAGGACATCCCTTGATTGGTTGATTTATGTTTATTTATTTTATACTTCTGTATAATATAATGAATACCACCGCAACTATAAAGTGTCACTGATTATTTTTCTACATATAAATTGCATGGATTAAGTTTATTTAACCTATTGTTGTCAATTCAAAGTTATACCTTTGCCTTAAAGTCAAACCACCAATGTTTTTGTTGGACAATAAAACGCATTGGTAAAAATGTATGGCTGAAGTTGCAGTAATTCCTGCCTCAAGTGCACTATTAAAATATTTTAAATGTTTCAACCCAACAGGTCTATAGAGTCCAACAAGGCAGACACTGTCCCTTAGCTTGATCTAATGGTTCATGCAATTCAACTGCACACACAGCGATATTCTCTTCTCACTTTAATTGGGCTCATTCCATCACAGCAGCTGCCTACACAGGCCTGATCAATATGCAAATTATTTCCTCAATTACATGCATGGACACTTTATGGCACACACAACATTCAAATCCAGCAGTAACGTTTCAGTGGAATGATAAACCATTAAAATATGCACACAAATAATTGCAGCGTAATAAGGGAGAGCTGCATCCATCTGGTTCTTCTGCACACTTAAAGCACTTTCTTGTTACGATGCAATACAGCTGAATGTATCACAGGCAGATCTAACACGTTTTACAATGAGAGGGAGCAAAGGGTTTTGACTCTGTTATAAAGCAAAACAATGTGGTGACCTCTAAAGCTTTTATGGTTGGGCACCACTAAACACTATTCAATCAAACCCTCACCAAATCGTACTATATTAACTGTCTTTATATATAATTAATATATTATATAAATTAATTATTTTTAGTCAACATGAAATGCCTCAAGGACAGGATGCAATGGGCAAATAATACTAACATATTATTCAGTTAGGTCCTTTGTAGCTTTGGCATTTATTTTATGTTAAGGTATGTAAACTCTCTAAAAGGTTAATATCTTATCTGTGACACCAACACACACACACACACACACACACACACACACACACACACACACACACACACACACACACACACACACACACACACACACACACACACACACACACACACACACACACACACACACACACAGGTCTTTAGTTTAGCGTTTTTGTTTACAATTTGGGTTTTTCGAGCCTTAAAAATTAGGCAAAGTCCATTTGTGACAGCTCATCACAGGTTATTTTTAATGTAGATGTGATATTTCCTTTTAAATTGGGGTCATATAAGTTTGAAGAAATAATTTGAAGTTGTGTAGTCATGAAGGTAAAACTAGGACTTTACAATACAAAATCAAAAATCTGGATAACATCTTAAACATTATTTTACGTAGGCCTAGCAGAAATACTTTTTCATTATACATTCAATCATCATTAGATTTTTGTTCCTGACCACAAACGGCTGAGTCAGTCCAACCAATTAAAGTGGCCTCAGGGAATAATTGAGCTTTGACTTCATGAACATGGCATTTTGTTTTATAGCAAATTGAGCCGAAGGCTATAACAATACAAAGTTTATAAAACTATAAATTGAAGGTGAATTAGCTAGTTAAAGGTCCAAATGTTGCACAATACCGCATGGGCTAGGTTATAATGCAAGATTCCATATAAATGCTCACTTCAGTTAATTTTAATGCAAATTCCTGAACAACTTATCAATTAATAAAATCCAACTCAACTGACACAGTTTCCTTGGGACCCATTGCACACCAACATAATGAACTCAAAGGTAGGGTATGTAATTCACTTCAGAAACACTTTTTGATATATTCCATGGAAAGTTATACGATGAGGCCCTCTGATTTTGGGCAACTGAAGTAATGATTAATAATCACCTGTCCATAGTTTTAAATTGTTATATTCTTAATTAAGATGTTAAATATATTTTCAATTACAGATTAAAGTAGTCACAGATGTTCATGATGTTTTCCATGTCTGACATTATATTGTAGATTTGTTCATTAATATTGTACAGTAAGATAGGTGAAAACCCTGAAATGTTTTATTTTTCAATGTTAACTTTATTTTGTCACAGTCTGTTCCATCATTCACCAGTAGTTTTCCATTCACCTGTCTCACCTGTTAACCACACCCACGTTTTTGCTCACTCTCTTTCTCTTCTGCACCCATTAGCTTTACTGCCAGTATTTAAACCCTCACCAGACACACACCCGTTGCCAGATCGTACTTTGCCTTATGCTAGTCTTTCACACGTTTGTTACTAGATTGCCTACCCGGTTCCGACCCTGCCTGTCCCCGACCTGCCTGCTCTGCCTGATCCCTGATCCTGCCTGTCCTTGGACTATCCTGCCTTGCCTGGTGTCTGACCCTGCCTGTACCTCCGTTGACCGCCTCACCTGCTCCCTGACCCTCTGCCCGGCCCTGACTCACCTTCTGCCCACTGTCCTCTGGTTTGTTTGCCTGCACATCATCCGGCTGATACTGTTCTGTTATCCCTCTGCTCTGGTATTATTACCAATAAAGTTCATTACCAATACTCCTTGGTTTCTCGAGTGCTGCATTTGGGTCCTTCATAAGATTGTGACCATTTTACTGTTTCATAGCTAATGAAAAAGTTGTTTCATGTCTTAATTTATATATAACATACTGTATATACAATGTGTAACATTGTATATACAGTATGTTATAATACATTATAAATCTTCCCCAAAATTATTCCAAACCATATTCTTCCAAACTCTCTGCTGTAGTCTGACCACCAGGAGACTATTGATGTGTGTAGTGAGTTTGGTTGAAATATACTGTATAATAGTGACGTTATTGAAGATTATACCATATTTATTGAAGATTTTACACTATAAATAGTCCCCAAAATTATTCAAAAGCACATTCTTCCAAACTCTCTGCTGTAGTATGACCACCAAGAGACTATTGATGTGTGTAGTGAGTTTGGTACCACTCCACTGTATAATAGTGACGTTATTGAAGATTATACCATAGTTATTGAAGATTTTACACTATAAATATTCACCAAAATTATTCAAAAGCACATTCTTCCAAACTCTCTGCTGTAGTATGACCACCAAGAGACTATTGATGTGTGTAGTGAGTTTGGTACCACTCCACTGTATAATAGTGACGTTATTGAAGATTATACCATAGTTATTGAAGATTTTACACTATAAATATTCACCAAAATTATTCAAAAGCACATTCTTCCAAACTCTCTGCTGTAGTATGACCAACAGGAGACTATTGATGTGTGTAGTGAGTTTGGTAGAAATATACTGTATAATAGTGAAGTGATTTAATATTATTGTATTTTCTTTTTTCGGAGTTGCACTTTGCAGACGGTCCCTGAGCACTTGTTTCTTCTCCGGCTGCTGAAAGAGACCAATTTAATGTGTCCAGCTCGGAGGACGGCGCATATTGGCTTTTTTTTTTATCAACATGTGATTGTAGTTCGTTGTCAACCTTACGTAATTTGTGTCTGAATAACGTTTTGTTCATGAGTTATTGATCCGTGAAATCCGAATCTGCCAATATCGTTATAACTTTACTCAACTCGTCTTTATGTCATGATAGAGAGATACAAATACTGAATAGTTTAGATGAGAAAAGGCATCGAAATGCCAGGTTACTAGTATTTATCATGTAAACAGGGAACATGAATAACCCGATCTCTCTGTGCTCATGTAAACACCATAGAGGCTTCTCAATACTCAAATTTCCCCTCCTCGACTCCTCGACTCCTCGGTCCTCCCGTAGTGACCCGGAAATGAATTTCAGCGCGCCATTTTGAAGGACGTCTCATTTCTCTAAATGCACACCGAGGACCGAGGATCGAGCATCGAGGAGGCTCTCTGGAGGAGCTATAACCGAGGATACACTGATGGTTCCTCCACGGCTCCTCCGCGGATGCATTTCCGGGAACGGTGGAGGCGTGACGCACGGCCGGACTTATCTCAGCCAATGACAGCTCTGCATGCATCCCCTGGATATTATTTGAGAACCTGCTCTCATCGCAACGCGATGTTTACAGTGAGAACAGCTGTGAGGTCCTGCAGAAAGCAGAGCAGTGTGTAAAATATATATCACTCAGTATAACAGGCCTACTCTCTTTATTTGCTTTAGTTTAGTAGATATCTACAAAGAGTCCATATTTTTCTAAAACCATTTAGTGCTTCACATAATAAAATACACAACGGCTGTAGCCTGATTATGCTTTAGCAGCTGTAGGTGTGTGTGGTACAGTATGTAGGTGTGTGTTGTACAGTGTGTAGGTGTGTGTTGTACAGTGTGTAGGTGTGTGTTGTACAGTGTGTAGGTGTGTGTTGTACAGTGTGTAGGTGCGTGTGTTGTACAGTGTGTTGTACAGTGTGTAGGTGCGTGTGTTGTACAGTGTGTAGGTGCGTGTGTTGTACAGTGTGTAGGTGTGTGTGTTGTACAGTGTGTAGGTGTGTGTTGTACAGTGCGCAGATGCCGCGGACAGACGGGTCTCAGTTGGTTTGATGTCCTTACTTTTAATACTTGCAAATACAACTTTTGGCCCGTAATTTCAATTCCCCATTTCAGCGACCAGAGAGAGAGGGGGGGGGGGGTATATCCAGTCTCTGACTGTGTTACGTTATTATGAGAGTGCTCTCATACTTTAAATTGTATATATTTATATAAATATATTTGTGTGTGTGTGTCCGCATCTGTAGCCTGTTATTGTCTCATTATACCGCACTCTCAATGAATTCAAATAAAATATGTGGGGGAACAATGTTCAGCTGATCTAACAGAGATTATAAAATATGACAAAACACTCGACAGCTGATGCAGCTGTTGCCACGTCATAATGAACGGACGTCGCTTTAATATGACCGCTCAGAGGAGAGGAGTTCTCATTTCTTTAAACGTCTGCTACTTCCCCTCCTCTCTCCTCGGTTCCCCTCCTCGGTCCTCCGCTCGCATCTCCTGTGGGCGGGTCTAAGTCTCGAGGAGGGGAGTCGAGGAGGGGAAATTTGAGTATTGAGAAGCCTCTCATGATGTCCAATACTCAAATTTCCCCTCCTCGACTCCTCGGTCCTCCGGTAGTGACCCGGAAATGAATTTCAGCGCGCCATTTTCAAGGACGTCTCATTTCTCTAAATGCACACCGAGGATCGAGCATCGAGGAGCCTCTCTGGAGGAGCTATAACCGAGGATACACTGATGGTTCCTCCGCGGATGCATTTCCGGGAACGGTGGAGGCGTGACGCACGGCCGGACTTATCTCAGCCAATGACAGCTCAGCATGCATCCCCTGGATATTATTTTAGAAACTGCGATGTTTCCAGTGAGAACAGCTGTGAATCCGTGCAGAAAGCAGAGCAGTGTGTAGAATGTATATCACTCAGTATAACATGCCTACTCTCTTTATTTGCTTTAGTTTAGTAGATATCTACAAACAAAGAGTCAATATTTTTCTAAAACCATTTAGTGCTTCACATACTAAAATACACAACGGCTGTAGCCTGATTATATGCTTTAGGAGCTGTAGGTGTGTGTGGTACAGTGTGTAGGTGTGTGCGTGTGGTACAGTGTGTGCGTAGATGCGGCGGATAGACGGGTCTCAGTTGGTTTGGTGTCCTTACTTTTAATACTTGTAAATACAACTTTTGGCCCGTAATTTCAATTCCCCATTTCAGCGACCAGAGAGGGGGGGGATATATCCAGTCTCTGATTGTGTTACGTTATTATGAGAGTGCTCTCATACTTTAAATTGTATATATTTATATACATATATTTGTGTGTGTGTGTCCGCATCTGTAGCCTGGTATTGTCTCATTATACCGCATTCTCAATTAATTCAAAGTAAATATGTGGGGGAACATTGTTCAGCTGATCTAACAGAGATTATAAAATACAGCGCTATGACAAAACACTCGACAGCTGATGCAGCTGTTGCCACGTAATAATGAACGGACGTCGCTTTAATATGACTGCTCAGAGGAGAGGAGTTCTCATTTCTTTAAACGTCTGCTGCTTCCCCTCCTCTCTCCTCGGTTCCCCTCCTCGGTCCTCCGCTCGCATCTCCTGTGGGCGGGACTAAGTCTCGAGGAGGGGAGTCGAGGAGGGGACATTTAAGAATTGAGAAGCCTCTCATGTAGAGACGCAGTCAGTGTGTTTGACTGGAGCCTCAGTTCGATAAGAGATTATTTTCTGAGTTCTTTAATTTAGGTATACTCTCTCTCAAAATGGTAATGTGCATTATGTTTTAATTATACTTCTTATCATTCAGAAGCTTTTTGTGTGTGTTTATGTTTTACTGAGTGCTTATAGGCAATTTCCATCCCAGTATTCAGTTAACTGTTTATTTTCTGCGCACATTACATAGCTAATATTCTACCTACTGCTTGGGACTTTGAGTCTTCAAAATGTCCAATGTCACAGACTGGGACTTACTTTAGAGTCAGTTGTATTTACATTCAGTATGACTTGTTATGATTCAATGTGAAAGAGTATACTGCTCAATAAATAATGATCACTTCACCACCTCTCTTGACATCTAGGCGCTTGAGAGTGAGTCGGAGGCAGAACACAGGGACAGTGGAGAGAGGTCCATTGCTGAGGTGAGTGATGAAATAGAAATTACAGTTTAGAGTAAATTGTGATGTGGACTCTCATCCCAGAATGTTAAGGAAATCAGTGGGGATATTGAACAGGAAACATTTCAGTCAAGGGGCATCATATGACCAATATAGACAGAAGAGCAACATTTACATTTAAGTCAATGATACCATTCCAAGGTGAACTTAACATCTGAATGGAGTCAGATCAGTCTCAATATTAATAAATGCTCACAGAAGGATTCACAAATGTATTTTGCGATTTATATATAAATGACTCTCCACAACAATATCTCTCAATTCACTCACAAATATGTATTGTTGTATATAAATGTACAAAAAATGGGCATTTAAACTGCTTTTTATTAATTCAAAGACGGCTCTGAATTAATAATCAAATATGTTTCCTTTCTTTACTACTGGATGAAATTACAAAATGTACCCATAATTTTCCTCATGCTAGTATAGCCACATACAAGTATCAAACCACCTGTTAAAATGCACCAGAATACAGGAAATCTATTTTTTTTTCGTAGTGGGGGACCCCCACACCCCCCGTTAAAAATGTCCCCCCACATTCAGGATGCTTCCTACGCCCATGCATTGTTGTGATAATAGTTCTGACGGTGGCGTCCTTAGCAGGTGAGCAAACTTGTTCCTGCATAAACCATGAGAGTTTCCGATTGGGGTGATAATGACAGCAATTAAACATGGAGATGGGGGGAAGTGGAGTCCAATCAAGGAGAGTAATGGGTTGAAAGATTCTTAAGCCTGAAATCACGAAAATATTCAATAGCAGATTCCCGGTAACGTGTTAAATGTTTGGAGGAAGCACAGATAGGTGCTGCACGTGTGGATAGGCTCATATCGCCGCCTAGAGGCGAGGTGAAATATTGAAACAGGAAGTTTACATCAGTGCGGGGGACTTGAGAGGTAATTTAACCTTTATCTTATCCAAAAAGTGCAAGTTAAATATATTTTTAGTTAGGTATTTTTGTTTTGTTTTTGCAAGCAATGTAAACAATAAGGCAATTATTGAAATGATTGAGTTTTTTTGCTGACATGTGACTTATGTGTTTTTATATAAGAATGTGTTATACATTTGCACATATTCGCATTGATCTAGTAATTAACTACAATTTATATGTAGCTTTATCAGAATCAGAATACCTGACTTTTTAATTGATAAAGCAAAAGTTAAGATGGAGACAAACAATAAAACACTATGAGATAAAATAAAAGTGCATGCACAAAAAATATAAAGAAATAGAATAGAAACTATTTAAAAGTTATTCAAAGTAAACCAACCATAAATTATCCCTAGAGTAGCTTTAGTGTTAATTCTTCCAGTGTGAAGTTATTGGAAGCTTGCAAATCCATACTTTTTCAAGTAACTTCCCCAACACTTCTCTTTAAATGTATTCTGAAGACTGTCCTTGAATCTGCATTATGTAAATACATTGTTTTGTGTCTATTGTCCGGTTTGTCCCTCTTCGCTTGCCTTACCCACTGAACGCTAATCACATGACCAGGCAGGGCTGCTGCTGCTGCAGCTGCTGTTGTCGAGCTGTCACAGAGAAACTGTCAAACACACACTTATTGGATTCATTTGTAAGTATAACTGATCCACCGTGTTACAAATATTCTTCGATTATTTGTTTTTTCTAAGTTGTCAGTTATTTATGTCCGTGTTATGAACAATGAGATCAAATAAATAATGGCTAAAGAAAGCGAGAGCTGCTGTTAGCATCTTGGAGCTAACGTTACAATCAGTGGTCAGTATAACGGTGTTACAAATATATTAAACTACAAGCTACACCTTAAGCCTTTATACAGTTAATATGTACATTTCACAAGCTGGATAAAATAGTGCTCGCTTGCTGTCAAAAAAGCAAATAACGTGACTTATTGTCTAAGTTATCTAGGTTAGTCTTTCAATTGGTGGGTCAGGTGTTTAAACTGGCTAATATTACACGTTAATATTACAATTAAAGCGTTAACATTGCATTTAAGTCAAACATCTGTAACGTTAAGTCACTGTAATGGTTGTAACATGTGTGATGTGTAGGATGTGTGCAACTTATAAAACTCAGCAGTAACGTTAGCTTGTTAGCATAGCTTTCTGTAGAGGACCAGAGCGGGCTGAACATGTAAACCTTTGTTACTCATGAGAACTATATTACATGATAACTAACCTCCATTCCTACAGGTAAAACAACCGCCATTTCATTGCATTTTTAAAAGAGTACGACGTAATACAGATCTGCCTCAAATACCCTGTAATAAAGTGTGTCTGCTAGATATGGCTGTTTATTGACACACTTGCATCTCATGTTTCATCACTTCACATTATAAAGTTTGCATAAATGACCAGATTAGTGGTTGAAATGTACATGTTAACCATAATACATGTTTTCAAATCTGTGTTAGATTTGTGGGCATGTTTAGTAAATACTTTGATCCCCTTAAGTATCTGGAATATCATATTTGGATTTTGTTAAATATTAATAGCCTCAATCTGATCTGCCCCATTCTCAGTGTCCCAAGATTTTCTCTGGCGTGATGGAGTCATTATGGGGTGGATTGCACACCCCGTGAAATGTGGACCAAAGCAAGAATCTCCCAACCTGCATCTCTTTTCCCAAAACACATCCTGCCGCTGTCATGGCCTCCAGTTATCCACCCCCCTTTGAAGGAACAGGTGAAGTGAAGGAGGGCTTTCTCTGCCCACTTTGCCTGAAGGACCTTCAGTCATTCTACCAACTCCAAGCCCACTTTGAAGAGGAGCACTCTGGGGATGACCGCGATGTGAGGGGACAGATCAAAAGTGAGTCCCATTGATTGTTATTGAAGATTCTGCTCACTGCCACAAAGCCATTTGAGTGTTATCAAGTTGTGCAAAACAGGGTCTTAAGAAACAGTTAAATACTTAGTGCTGAATAGTTAAGCAAAAAGACAGTACTGCCTTCTTAAAAAGCAGCATAAGGAGTATGGTTTGAATTTGCTAAAAGGCACTGCAGTGTTTGACTGGGGGAGATTGTTGCCAGGATGAATTGGCAACATATTCTGCTGCAGGGAGGGACAGTAGATTAAAACGGAAAATTGTGAAATCTAGAGAGGAAGAATCTCAGTTGGAAACAGGGGCATGCTCGGAGTTTAGTTCTCTGATTTATAGCAGCTATTTGGATGAAGTTCAAACTAATATATATGGATATTTGGTGTAACAGTGGAATTATTTTTATTTGTGCACAGGTTTGGTTCAGAAGGCAAAAAAGGCCAAAGACAAGCTGTTGAAACGGGAAGGAGATGACAGACCGGATACAGGCAGTTATGAGTCATTCTACTATGGAGGAGTGGACCCCTACATGTGGGAGCCTCAGGAACTGGGTGAGAATATAAAACTGGGCGAAAGAAAATCTCCACTCCTTTTTAAATGTTCCTTTTTTTCATACCATTTGAACATAATAAAAGAATGATTAAGAACGCCTGAAAGCTGCAACCACTTGCTGAACTCTTACGGTTTCCTTTCTCTTTGTTTTGTAGGAGCGACCAGAAGTCACCTTGACTTATTTAAAAAACACCGGGCAGCCAGGATAGATCATTATGTCATTGAGGTCAACAAGCTCATCATTAGACTGGAAAAGGTATGTTTACAAAGCATCGGAACTCATTCACACCATAAATATTTTCCTGTTGTTAATATTACACCCAAGGTGTTACTGAGAAAACTAATTTGCAATAAAATATTGTTGTTTCAGTTGACATCGTTTGACAGGATGAACTCTGATGTCGCCAAAATCAGAGGTTTGTTCACATGTTTCTATTACAACTATGAATCCTATGAGTTTCTTGATATAAATGATTTAATATTATAAATTATTAAGCGTTCATCCTGCTTTACAGCTATTGAGAAGTCAGTGGTGTCATGGGTGAATGACTCGGATGTCCCGTTCTGTCCTGACTGTGGAAACAAGTTCAACATCCGGAACAGGCGGCACCACTGCCGTCTCTGTGGGTCCATCATGTGCAGGAAGTGCATGGACTTCATCCTTTTACCTATGGCTCGTACGTATGAGCAAATCTCTGCAAAAAAAAAAATCAATATTAAATTACGGTTACACCATGTGTGTCTCCATGCTGTGACAAGTTCGCCTTTCATCTGTGCACAGAAAAGCTGATCAGCGGGACTCGACTTAACCTTGGTGTACTTGGAAGCCCCGTTCATTCCCATTCTCCCCAAGTAGGGGGGGGGAACAGTGGGATGGGCTCCAGGAGAGGCAGCATCAGCAGCCTGAGCAGCGTCACCTCCATGCTGGAGGAGAAGGACGACGAGAAGATCCGCTGCTGTCACCACTGCATGGACACGCTGCTGAAGAGACAGCAGAAGCTGGAAGAGAGGGACCACATGCCGGATGTTGTGAAACTTTATGAGGTTTGGCACATCAAGATATTAAAGTTAAAATAAGAACAAACTCTAAATATGTCTATTTTTCTGTCCCCACAAGTCTGTTTACTTTTCACGCTGTCTTGAGTTTACACTGCTGTATCCTTCCCGTTATTCAGTGTTTGGCTTTTGGGGTTTCCTGTTGTTCACTTGCTCTCTACTTGTCTTCCTGTCAGAGGCTGAGGATGTGCATGGAGAAAGTGGATGAAAAGGCTCCAGAATACATAAGAATGGCAGAGTCGCTCAAGTAAGCTCCAGTTAAAAAGTCATTTAGTTAGCAGGTGAGAAGTAATCTTTGATACTGGAGACTTGCTTACTGTCATGGCTGTTTGCTTTCACAGTGCCGGAGAAACTACATATAATCTTGACACGGCTGGTGGACTGAGACTGGAAGTGCAGAAATACTACGAACTAATCGATGCCCTAAGGTAGCTGTCAATCTATCGAATAACAAAACTGAACAAAAGTCTTCTTCATTCATATTGCTAAATATGGAGTTCTTTGTTTTCTTCTCAGTAAGAAGATTTTAACACTAGGAGCAAAAGATGATCCACCACCGCGTCCAAAGTCCCTCCAGCTGCAGAAGATGATCAGATACACAGCAACACTATTTGTTCAGGTACTATTCAGGCTACATCCCTACGTTGGGTTGTACTGGGGTTTCCCATTAATCACTCACTACATTAATACAGTACTCCTGCTACATATGTCTTTCCAGTTTGACCTCTCCTTTCCCTAAATTCTGCCCTTCTTCTTGTCCTCCTTGTTTTAGGAGAAGCTGTTAGGTCTCATGTCTTTACCCACTAAAGCAAAATATGAAGAGCTGAAAGAAAAGAGGAAACGGGAGCAAGAGAAGAGACTCCAACAAGAGAGACTGGTGAGACTGTGTTCTCCTCCCACTCATTCTTCATCTGCCTTCATAACAAATGTTTAACCCTATATTTCCCTGCTCAACAGGTCAGCCAGGAGACCCTGAAGAAGAGGCAGGAGTCTGAGAAGAACCGTCCAACCCCCAGTACCAACGGAGAGCAGCCGCAAGCCCCCAGAGCGCCACGCATGACCAAAGCTGGCGGCTGGTTGCCCTCCGCAGACTCCGTCCATACCCGCAGTGAGCTGGAGGACCCCCTGCTGCAGCAGATTGAAAACATACGGTCGTTCATTCGGCAGGCGCGGGAGGCCAACAGAACAGACGAGGTGGCCATGTTGGAGGAGAACCTGCGTCAGCTGCAGGACGAATACGACCAGCAGCAGACCAGCCTGGCCATCGCACTCTCCCAGAAGATGGCCCAGGAGGAGAGCTTGCAGCAGGGGGAGCTGGACCGCCTGGAAGCGTGGGAAAGGGACGAGAGGGAGCACTGGGGCCCCACGGTGGGCCCCACCCAGCCCTCCTTCACTTGGGAGAGGTCTCTGGATATCAGTACGCCAGCGGGCTTCCAAGGAAACCCTGAGACAGAGGAGCTGACTCCCAAAGCTGAGAGTCCGTCCTCTGTCAGAGCGTTCCCTGCTCTCACGAGCCAGGAGGAGTCACCCCCCCGGTTGAGAAGCTTAGGAGGGCATGTGACCCCCCCGGGTGGTGAAGGACAGATCAATACCCCCCTCAACCCTTTCGATGAAGAGTCTACCCCCACTGAGGAGGATCCATCAAACCCCTTCTTCGAGGAAATAAAGAGAGAACACAAAGAGGTGAGCAACGGGAAGAAAGAATACAACCCATTCGATGAAGATGAAGATGAAGAGGTGGAGGAAGACCAACAGGTCGAGTCGGCACCAGGCAACCCCTTCGAGGAGGACGGCACTACCGACACAGGCAACCCTTTCTTGGAGGCGTCCGGGAGCTCTCCAGAGGTCTCCACCAACCCCACCAACCCCTTCGAAGGGGACGATGATGAGGCTTTGCCCGACGTGGACATGATAGAGGAAGAGTTGCTCCTGCAGCAGATTGACAACATCAGGGCCTACATTTTTGACGCCAAGCTCAGCGGGCGTCTCGATGAAGTGGAGCTCCTGTCAGAGAACCTCAGAGAGCTACAGCACACCCTTACAGAACAAAAAAAAAAGAAGCACTGATACCTTTCACACAAAAAACCAAGTTTACCCACCTGCTACTTACCAAGTCCTGCAAGGCTAGCTCACTTTACATGATGACTAATGAGCCCACTGATTTTAGTCTGGGTGAGGTCTGCTGAACCACAAACAGATGAGTCACTAAATTAACTACTCGAGCGTGGTAGTCTGGATTGATTTCCTTAATTTCCAACATCTTTCTTAACCACTTATCCTGTACAGGGTCACAGGGGGCTGGAGCCTATCCCAGCATGCACCGTTTGTAAGCACTGCAACTAAACATCTATTTGTACAGGCATGTTGTGAAGATATTAACCCTGTAGTATCAGGGACAACATGAACAATGGAAGACAGAAGAATGCCACTTTAAACATTTGTTTAATCGGACAGTCAGACGGCTGAAGCTATGAACAAAGTCAAAATGTAATTTCGGCCAAGGGTGAACAAATGGAAGTGATTAATGCATGTTTCAACATCTGTTGTGGAACGACTGTCTTTCCTTTTTTTGTGAAAGTACTTCCTGTATTCCAGTGAAACAGACTTCGATGTGTAAAATCAGTTGCCCTTTAATTTCATTAGTGCCATCTTGTTGTACCCGCACATGAGTTTATTTGTGTTAATTGAAGTTCCTGCTGTTTTTTTAACCAAAGCACCCAACCAGCTGGCCCATGAGCAACATTACAACTATCACCAAACAACCATCTGATAATAATTAAACATGAAATTAGCCTTATATGACAGCAGTCGGGCAGCCTATTGTTTGCAGGAAAGTGATGATTAAATACGATGTTAAATATTAAAATGTAATCCCAGGCTTAAATGACCTGTTCAGTCACAATTGTTGGTGCAGCCACTTTATAATGGAAATTAAAGGCTAATTTCAGGCCATTATTGCTGATCCTGTTATGTAAATGTCACACTGACTATGATTACATTAACAAAGGTTAAAGCTTTGAATCATCATACTTTAAATAACAGCCACATGTGCAATACACTTTCCAAGCGTTGAGTATGCATCTGTTATAACACCAATTAATTTATGTCAGTGAAAGTAGTTTTTTCTGTAAATCCAAATGAACATGTTGACCCGTTTCTGTTCGCATGGACGTAAGTGTTGATCTTGTCCGTGATGTTGGCCTTGCTATGAAAGGGTAATGATGTTTTAAGCATCTCAAACACCACATTGAGCCAAGCAAACAAAACAATTACAATGTGTTACTGTTCGACCACTAAAGGTTGTGATGTTAATGCTAACAGTTCCACTTCTGATCCAAATGAGCAGGGCGTATGTCTGTAGGTGCAGTTTGAAGCTGGTCTTTCTAAAAGAGCAAGTGGCCCAGTTTCTCATATTGCTATATTCATTTTGTGTACACATTCTGATCAAATCTCTAAACACATCGCTCCTGTAATGCGCTGTTGGGCGAGATCTGTATGTGAAGCATGTTATGTTTGGTAGTCATCTAACAATTCCATTAAGCGTTCATCCAAACGGCACTCGCCATCAACTGAACACTATCTGCCGAAGCACATCATCGGCAACAAATTAAGCACCAGAATTCACTGGAATCAGTTTACCGATAGGAATCAGCATTTGTAAAGACTGACCTAATGCCTAACAGCAACATTAGACCGTTTTTGTTTGTCAGATAAATTAACTACATGCCAGCAAGTATTATCACTCTGTGCTGCTACGTCCTAACATTAATGTGTCTTTCCTGTCAGTCAGAATGTCCACGTTTATCGTCATTAGACTTCCGTTTTTTGTGTCGTCTGCGAAACTCACTTTGCTTATCCATGCTGTCAGATGTTAAGTAAAACATGTGACACGGTAAATGTTTTGTGTCAGTGTGAATAACTCCAGGAGCTTCATGGTGTATAAGCAGTTTAGCTAATTTGGTAAAACATTTAAAATCACACAGACATCAATTTATTACAATTCCATCTCAGCACCAATAAAAACGTTGTCTCTGTAAAATGTTCCTCATTCTTGTCATAAATCTGGTGGAAGTTTTGCATCTCAATTTAATCCTGTCTCACATGAAAACGCTGGTTACGCTCACTCAGGACTTACATTTTCCTAATGTTCAAACAGAGCGACAACTACAGCCACGTTAGCAAATCATTTTTACTTTAATGTTTACATTGCAGGGTTGACACTGGGCTGGATGTAAATTGCATCCGGATGTGTTGATTTATCAATCCAGACACCTCACGTATAAACGGATATCAAGTGACCCAAACCTCGACCAGTTTTCATCGTGTGTTGGAAGGCTCCTGGTGGACTCAAGAGTCTCAGTCCAGTAACGTTCTCACAATGCACAGCATAGTGGGACCCCTTTAATTACTCATATTTACAGCAAAGTATGCAATGCAGGAGTCCTCTTGTGTATTCGTACAAAATCATACACAACACAAAACCATAAAATTGTCCATTTACAGTGCTCAGCTCTCTTCAGCTGTTCACTCCTGAGCTGCTGCCATCTTGGTGCGGTATTTGCCCGTCATCTCTTTTGGCAGAGCGGTGGTCCCGGGACACGGCACCTGGCCGTCCACCTCGCAGATACACTCCCGCAGGCAGTACTTCCTGGGACCAAAGTTTGCCGGGTTGGATTCCTGCATCTTGGCCTGAGCCTCAGCTTGTAACACTTCTCTGTAAACAGAAAGGGGGGATAAATCAATACGTTTAAAGAATATCTGGCAACCGAAGTAATAGGCCGTTTTCACAGAGTACAATTGAGATGTCATTTTAGGAAAAGAACAGAGGTAAATGAAAATAGTGGGGGCCTGATTTGATTTAGCTGTTTTGTGCATAACTGCCATGACACTCAAATTAAACTGAGCCATTATTTATCGGTAACATTAATAATTTCCTTAAACAACTCAAAATATCTGTACATTCATAGTTATTTACAGGCAGTGATCTTATATTATCCATTAGTATAACAAATAAACTAAGAGAGGTTTAAACCAGTTTAATCACGAGATAACTTCCGTTATGATTTGGTATTATATTATAAATACATTACAGTTGATGTGTTTTGTTGTGATGCGTCCTACATGCTGAACTACAGTTAAATGATCCAGTTTCATCCTTTATTATATAATGTCTGATGGACGTATCTTAATATTTGATTTATATATCCCCAATAACTATAATCACAAGCACTTATAATGCAGGAAACACAGCACACACTTAAACAAAGACTGAATTACTCACTCTGTTTTGCCCAAAATCTTCCTCACATGGTCGGAAATATGTTTGTGGTCCTTTCCTTCAACGTCCACCAGCACTTGCTCTCCATCGTCTGCAGAAGAGAGAAAGGACATTAGCCCAGCTTGGCAGGATACCTAATAGTAATGATACTGATATTATTAATACTATTACAGGTCAAACAGTGCAAGGCTACACACCCAGGTAGAACTTCAAGAACGGCGACGGGGTCATATTTTTGAACATCATGACTTGCACCCACTGGTTTTTATACTGAATCTGAGGAATATTGAAGAACACAAATTTTCTGCAAAAGAGGAAGAAAGTTCACATTTTAAGAAACGCATCACTGGATATATACATTTTAGAGAAACAACTTCAACACAAGTGAAAAGGTCTTCTTTTAAAGCAGGAGAAAGGAAAACAATAAAAGCACAGTCAAATATACAAAGTTATAAAAACAGGTTTTAAAATAAATACCAAATCTATTAGTGAGGCTGATTTAAGCGAGTTATTCTGTCTAATTCAACTAAATAAAACATTAAATCACAATCAAATCCATTTGTCTACTGTAAAAACTTTAATGTTGCTACTTATTTAAACATGCAGGCACTATATTCACGTCTGATGTTTTTTATGCCTGGTTTTGATTCATTTGAATCATGTAATACTACAGTATATTGGTTTGTTTTACTGCAAGACACTAGAAGTTACCTTGATAAATAGGTAGAACATTTTATGTGATGATAAAATCCACTAAACCAATTTTAGCTGACATTTCCCGAGATGTTATGGACCAGCAATTGTCTAATCAAGACAAATAATTAGCATACAATTATAGACACTGGAATGTATCATTATTTACAGATATTTAGGGTTGAGTGCATACCACTTTAATAACACACGCATTTTATTAAATATCATTATGAGGATCAGTCTGCTTTTAGCTCACAGGACGAGACATATATGCAGTGTGTGTGTGTGTGTGTGTGTGTGTGTGTGTGTGTGTGTGTGTGTGTGTGTGTGTGTGTGTGTGTGTGTGTGTGTGTGTGTGTGTGTGTGTGTGTGTGTGTGTGTGTGTGTGTGTGTGTGTGTGTTATACAGTGAAGTGGTCTGCTGTCTCTGACCTTGCTCCCTCGCTCAGCTCTCCATGTGTGTTGTAGTTCACCGTCATGATCTTCACTCTGTTTTTAAACACGATGTCTCCCTTCTGCAGGTACTCCAGAGTCCTCCTGATCGGAAACAGTCCTTTCATAGGCATTTTAAACTCTTTTTTGTCCACAAACTATAATGTAAAGCAGCCTATGCCTGAGTCGCACAAGCAAAGCACACGGACAGGCGCCTTTTGATGACGTCTTGAGTCGTTGTCACGTGTTTTTTTTTATGGAGAAGAAAAACGTCATTAGTAGGCTCTTTGGAAAACGATGCTCACAATGAATACGGAATTATATATTATATATTAATAAAATAAAATACAAGTAGATGAAATGTAGATCATAAGAGAAAAAGTTTACATTCAGGCCAGGCGTTATCATTTTGTACAAGCCTACACTTAGTAGGCCTAGTAGTAGTCTTTAATATATTTCAGAGAATACAAATAATAGAAATTAATTGCAAAAAGCATTAAAATGGGAATGACTTGCCACTCAAAAACATGTTTATCGGTGACTGTAATGTCACAATGTTTAAACCCCACAGTCAGATAAAGATGAAATGAATTATATAGCTTTACTTTTTTTTCAGAGAGCAGCATAATATGAGATCAACATCCTTTATGCATTTACTGACAGGTTTCTCTCAACGATAGTTTGAGTTGTGTTTTTGTGTTGTCCTTGACAAAGCTTTAGTTACAATACATGAGAGCAATAATAGTCTCAGTCATGTCATATTTCATAATGAATTGTTTATTTCTTTTTATAGCATGTGGCTTCAGAGAAGCAAGCCTCAGAGACTGGAATGCTGATACAGGAGCTCAGTCGATTATGCATGTTTTACATCTTCATTGGTGTGAGGTAGAAATGTGGGGTTGTGACAAACTTGAGCAAAACATTTATGTTGTTTCTAAATCTCAATGTTTGAAGAAATGCATTTCACATAAGCATAAAAAACCAAGAACATTAACATGGTATAAAATGTTAACATAGGATACTCAAGCCACAAAGCTCAAGAATAAAAATCTGATGTAATATCCTGTAATGTAAGAGCTGCTTATGGTTAATATTTTAAAGCCACAACATTTAAATACACATTTTTCATAAAGCATTTAATAAAATGCACTTAAGCAACTTCTTCATGCACTGCAATGCACTATAAAATGTATAACAATGCTCCTTATGAGGGCAGACAGCGACAAGATTATAAAACCTGGCTTACAAACAACATGCACTCATTTTAATGAAACTACATGTACAAAGGTCATTTCACAACAATGCCTTTACAAACAGTTTGTATGGGTTTTAAACCCAAAATATTACAATTGACATTTACTTTTCAAGACATAATCCTTTTTGACCTCTTTACATTCCTGTTATCATTCATGTTGCTGTGGATTCTGAACCATTGAGGATTGGGTTAGTCAATGCAACTCTTCGTCTTTAAAGAAAATGCAGGTCTTTAAAATAAAAAACGTACTCGAAAATGGCTACCCAAAACATCTTGGTTCTTTTTCAAATCAGGGAAACCTGCCCAAAAGTACTTTAAGTACACTTAGTATGCAACAAGCACATTTGTTTACAACAAAATAAAGTTTTTAGAAAACATATAAAACACAAAGGTTTAGTCAGCATGAAAACTGTGGAACGCCACACAAGCTGATTGATGTGCACAAAGCAAAGAACAAATGCAAACACAAGTACAAAAACAGTAGCATTGCTACACATAAGTAACATTTCTGAACTCAAAAATATTTAAGATAATATAATTCCTCAAAAGAAATAACTGCCAATGATAATAAATACACATACAAAAAGCAGATTGAGAAGAAGTGCCATGACACTGATGGGACAGAGAGAATTACCATGTTATAGATTGTCGTAAAGGGAAAGTGATCAGGTGATTGCACAGGTCATTAGCAACATATTCATGATAAGACATACATTAGTGTACATCTCTGATAAGTCTTTTAGAATAAAAAAAGAAAAGGTTCAGTGAAACTTGCTAATTTGGCCAATCTGAAGGTGAATTTAAGTTAAAAGTCAAAATAAAATAAACCAGACATTGGTCATGTTATAATGCACTGAATGGACGGTAAATGCTGTTGACGCCAGTTCATATAAATACAGAACTTTGAGTATGAATTAATTGAGGTTTGAGTTAGTTTCATACCTGATTGGAGTTTCATTCCAACTTTTCTTTATGTATTTAAAGAGATTCTCATTAATGTATTACACCTTTGAGGCAATGTTGTCGGTTTAAAAATTGAAAAAATATGGAATTATTACAAAGCGTGTATCGATTCCTCATTGAACTGTATGACATTCAGAAAAGTCATACGTTATCTTTGTAAAAGGCTGAATTCTCAATTCAACAGTACGGTCATTTAAATATTAGTTTTACTGCACCAATGTTACCAAATACCAACATAAACAAACACTTTATAGCTCAAAGTACACTTTTAAAGTGAGTACTGGAAATTAATTTAGTCTTTAGACTTTGAAATAGTTGAGATTCCACTTCCACAAGAGCAGGATTTCTGTTTCAGCTTATTGATAGAGTCTGTTATCTGCATGCTAATGGTAAGTTACGTATGTGATCAACATGAGAGCATGGTAAGGCTTAGATAAAACAGAAACAATAGGAAAGGCTTAGAAGTTAAAGCTCATGTGTCATTAGCTTGAAGTGCTATGAAGTCATTAAAGGAGAGGAGCACAGTTGAAGCTGCAGAGGGATTCCTTTTCCATTCAGTTCAGAGCGACTGAGGTTAGAGCCAGAAATTCAAGATTACCGCACTGCGTTAGCTCCAGAAAACATTCCTAGCGTCATCCTGGTCTTCCAATCCCAGATTATGTTAATATATCGAGGATTCCTGAATGACTTTGCACCATGCATCGTTATAAAACAAGGGGCTGCTGCAGGACTTTAGAGTGGGGTTCAACGTTAAACCCCACGAGAGAAAAATAAGAGTACCTGAAGTGGATCCTAAAAGTTCCTGGTGCTGGAGCGATTGGCTGTCAGTCTGTGGGGTCAGAGTCCTGGCTGTTATACTCAGCCGTCTCCATCTTGAGGATGTAGGGAATGATGCTGTCAATGGAGACGTTACCTATCAAGCCAGTGAAGAAGAGCTCCTCTGTGATGCCCGAGTTCATGAGGCGCAGTGCCGGGAGACGAGTCAGGATACGGGTCAACCTGGGAGACAAGAAAACTCATCTAAACTCATGTGTTCACTGTTTGGCAACTGCGGTGCTCTTATATGTTCCATAGCATTTTCTCAAATGTGTTTATGGTGCCAAAATGAATGTCAGTTAGCCAGAGAGACACTACATTTCCTATACACTAAATCTAGATCCTAAATCACTAAATCCTCTATACAAGTGAATACCAACTGCTGGGGAATCATTTGCTTAGGTATTCAACCTTTGACACAGTTCATCATTTTCTCTTCTCACTGTCTCCTTTCCGATGGCATAGGTCTACGGCCTTGGGTATTGCTGCTATCTCTCTTAAGGAGGGGCAGCTTGGGCGCATTGTTGTTGCCAGCTTATGACCGAGCACACAAGCTGACATGAGATAGTGTATTGTTCAGGGACATCTAGAAGCCCTTCTTTTTAGGAACGTAGGTTCCCTGGCGCACATTCTTTTCTATGGACGACAGCTCTAGTTAGATTCAGGGTCCACATTTGTTTAGTCTCGCTGATAAAGAACGTTGATTATTACACTCCGAACTAGTTAAAACCTCGAGCTACAGAAGTGTTCTTCAGAATTGATTGTGGCATCTCAATCGTGTGGTCAACTCGTGGCCCGTTACATCTTGTGAATTCTCCGGCCGAAGCTCCAAATAAACCATCAGTGTTTGCCATCAAAGCTCCAGCTCTCCCCGTGTCTCTCTGAGTCCTGTTTCCAATTGCTTCAGAAGTTTCCCTCACACCAACCTCTTTTGTTTTACTTCCAGAGCTCAAACAAAGCGCTTCGAGATTTGTCTTGGCAGATGAGAAGCGCTATATAAATTACATTTATTATTATTATTAAATTCATTAAACAGATACGTTCAAGTACCACTCAACACCACCCGTTTAACCCCACATTTATTCATTTTAATGGATTTCTAAACTGGATGATATTAAGCCAGATCAAAGCTAGAGTGCCTTACTTTGCTATATATAAATAAACGTCTATTTAATTTCAATCCAAATAAGCTCACACAATGCTGATAAAGCTATCGTCACGAGGAAAATCTCCCTGTATTCTGCAGTATTTTGGATTGACCGGGTGACGACAATACCTATTGACGCAGCAACCACTGTAAGTTATATTCTTGTGTAATTAGACTTCTCTATTTCATTTATTCTACTCTGTATAATTGTTCTGTAGTTATTGTAGCTAAAACGGCGCTTTTGAGAGATTTTAATTCTCAGATCTGATCACGTGTTACACAGGTCTCAGTAGGCATTTAAGCCTGCATTAAAATAGGCAGGGCCTCTCAGCTGATTGCGTGAAGTGTTTAACAGCGTGAAGTAGTCATCTTCCAGCTAAAAAAGCATTCAAATAGCCCATTCAAAAACGGAAGAACTCAGTGTGCATCTTGACCGGGTGACGACAATACCTATTGACGCAGCAACCACTGTAAGTTATATTCTTGTGCAATTAGACTTCTCTATTTCATTTATTCTACTCTGTATAATTGTTCTGTAGTTATTGTAGCTAAAACGGCGCTTTTGAGATATTTTAAATCTCAGATCACGAGGGTGGCAAAGAGGAGGCAAATCCTACTTTGAATGAGCTAAGTATCGCTGGTGTCTTATTTTATTTTATTTAGCTTTCTAGCCCCTCATGCTATAATCATGTGTATTTTCTCCATTCCTGTTCATATGTCTTCTCGCAATTATCACTGGCCCTGTGTATCTCGTAATCGATATAACCGGCCTGCTCTCGTCTATCCCACGTGCTCCACTGAGATCCAACATCTAGTTTCAGGCGGCCTGTGGAACTGCCAGTCAGCTGTTCCTAAGGCTGACTTCATCTCTGGCTACGCTTCCCTGCAGTCCCTGGATTTCCTTGCTCTCACTGAAACCTGGATTACTCCATCCAACACATCCACCCCAGCAGCTCTCTCCACAGCATATTCCTTCTCCCATACACCCAGACCCACTGGCAGAGGAGGTGGCACTGGTCTCCTACTCTCTCCCAAATGGAGCTTTTCCCTCTTCAAGCTACCTAACTTCGCTCCTTCCACCTTTGAATTTCATGCCGTCACAGTAACCCATCCTATACAATTAACCATTGTTGTTCTCTACCGTCCACCAGGCGCCTTGGGGGACTTCTTGGAGGAATTAGATAATCTCCTCTCACACATCCCTGAATCTGGCCCTCCCGCTGTACTTCTCGGAGACTTCAACCTCCAGGGGAAGATAGACAAACTAACATCTCTGTTAACCGCCTTTGCTTTCTCACTGTCTCTGTCCCCACCAACTCATAAAGCTGGCAATGTCCTTGATCTCATATTCTCAAGGAACTGCGCTACTTCTAACCTCTCTGTAAACCCGCTCCACACCTCCGATCACTTCTTCATTTCATTCTCTCTACCCCTTTCCAAACATAACAAACTAATCTCTTCTCATCCTGCACCTGTCTGCCGTAACCTCCGTTCCCTCTCCCCCTCTACCTTTGCCTCATCGGTGCTCTCAGCCCTCCCTTCCTCTGACTCGTTCCAACTCCTGCCTCCAAACTCTGCTGCAGAAACTCTCCTCTCTACTCTCTCATCCTCTCTGGACTCTCTCTGTCCTCTCACATCTCGGCAGGCTCCTCAGTCCCCTCCTGCTCCCTGGCTAAATGACGCACTGCGTGCTAATAGAACCGTCCTTCGGGCAGCAGAGCGGAAACGGTGGAAATCCAAACACCGCGACGACCTCCTAACCTATCAGGCTCTCCTCTCCTCTTTCTCTGCTTCGATCTCTCAGTCAAAAAGCACTTTATTTCAAGATAAGATCAAATCTTCCTATTCCAATCCTAAAAAACTATTTTCCATCTTCTCCAACCTCTTGGACCCTCCCAAAGCCCCTCCCCCCTCCTCACTTCTGTCAAGCAACTTTGTTAATCACTTTGAAAAAAAGGTTGATGATATTCGCTCTTCTTTTTCTGACTCACCTTTACTCACCGCTGGGTCACCAGACCATCCTTCCACCCGCACACTGACCTCCTTTTCCCCTCTCTCCAAGTGAGGTTCTTACCCTCATTACCTCTGCCCGCCCTACCACCTGTCCTCTGGACCCTATCCCTTCAAACCTCCTTCAGACTATCGCTCCTGATATTCTACCGTTTCTCACCCATTTCATCAACACTTCTCTAACTTCTGGTCACTTTCCAAACAGTCTCAAGGAGGCAAGAGTCAACCCTCTCCTAAAGAAACCCACTCTCAACCCGTCTGATGTTATAAACTACAGGCCTGTCTCTCCTCCCGTTCCTGTCTAAAACACTTGAACGCGCTGTCTTTAAACAACTCTCCTGTTATCTCCATCAGAACAACCTTCTGGATCTGCACCAGTCTGGTTTCAAGGCAGGTCACTCCACAGAAACTGCTCTCATTGCTGTCACTGAGGAACTGCACACGGCTAAAGCAGCCTCCCTCTCCTCTGTCATCATCTTTTTGGACCTGTCTGCTGCATTCGACACGGTGAACCATCAGATCCTCCTTCGCACTCTCCAAGAACTTGGAGTTTCAGGCTCTGCACTTTCCCTCCTCACCTCATACCTCAAAGACCGTACCTACAGGGTAACTTGGAGAGGGTCCGAGTCCGACCCTTGTCAATTAACTACAGGGGTCCCTCAGGGCTCTGTTCTTGGTCCCCTCCTCTTCTCCCTGTACACAAACTCGCTCGGATCTGTCATTAGCCCGCATGGTTTTTCATACCACTGCTGACGACTGCTGACGACACCCAATTAATTCTGTCCTTTCCCCGCTCAGAGACCCAGGTCGTCGCACGCATCTCTGCTTGTTTAGCTGACATCTCTCAGTGGATGTCCGCTCATCACCTCAAGCTCAACCTTGACAAAACTGAACTGCTTTTCCTTCCGGGAAAAGATTGTCCCACTCTTGACTTGACTATCAACATCGGCACCTCTGTTGTTTCCCCGACTCAGACTGCAAGGAATCTGGGTGTGACCCTAGATAACAATCTGTCCTTCACTGCAAACATCGCTGCTACAACCCGCTGCTGTAGATACACGCTTTTCAACATCAGGAAGATACGTCCCCAGCTGACCCAGAAAGCGACGCAGCTTCTGGTCCAGGCTTTCGTCACCTCACGCCTAGACTACTGCAACTCCCTCCTGGCTGGTCTACCTGCATGTGCCATCCGACCTCTGCAGCTCATCCAGAATGCAGCGGCTCGTCTGGTCTTCAACCTTCCTAAATTTTCCCACACCACTCCGCTCCTCCGCTCCCTTCATTGGCTTCCGGTAACTGATAGAATTCACTTCAAGACAATGGTACTTGCGTACCATGCTGCGAATGGATCTGGCCCCTCCTACATCCAGGACATGGTTAAACTGTACACCCCAGCGCGTGCACTACGCTCTGCATCAGCCAAACGACTCGCTGCACCCTCGCTGCGAGGGGGACCCAAGTTCCCATCAGCAAAAACACGTGGGTTTGCTATCCTGGCTCCAAAATGGTGGAATGAGCTCCCCATTGAAATCAGGACCGCAGAAAGCTTACACACCTTCCGGCGCAGACTGAAAACTCATCTCTTTCGACTCCACTTCGAGCGATAGAATTACTAACAAAGAACTGCTAACAGAGTACTTATATACTAATAAAGGACTGGCTTATCTATAGCCAGTTGAGTAGCACTTGACTCTATGAAACCTGATGTACTTATATGATTCTGTTTTCTTCACGGTTGTGTCTTCCTGGTCGAATGTACTTATTGTAAGTCGCTTTGGATAAAAGCGTCAGCTAAATGCAATGTAATGTAATGTAATTTCTAGTGTCTGGTGCTGGTGCATAAATAGACATTTATGGTTACGAAGCTGCATTAATTTGAATTAGAGTCTATCAGATGCGTGAGACGTGCTAGTAAAAACTGACATGCTTGCAGTCCAGACGAGGATGGACAGGAAGTAAGAATGTACCTGTAGGTTTCCTCTGGGTACGTTTTCTGCACGTAGTCCTGCAGCTCCATCAGGGCTTTCTCCTGGAACTTCTCAATCTGACCACTGCTGTCCACACCTGGGTGATCTGATAATCAAATAGAACAACTGTTGATTTTTCAAAATGCAAATACAAGTCAGTTATTCAAAGCACTCTCCCTCCTTCATGGAAATCTTTTAATTTGAATGATACCTATCATTAACAAGGAAAGCACTCGCACACTCACCAGGGCTGAACAGCACGATAGCTTTCAGGTAGGCGTACTCGTAGCTGTCCGTCTCCAGCTTCGTCATGCTGTTACAAAACTCCTGGAACTTCCAGATGTGCTCCATCACCTGCTTCACCCTCTCCCCCGAAAGCTTTTCTGGAAAACGAAAATGATTTATAAAGAAGGCATCATTATTTACTTTAAGATGAATCTTGCCTGGAGGTATCGTCAACCAAAAATAAATATCAATATCAAAGACTGTTGACTGATGTTTTGTTAAAATCGGTAATAATAGTGGCAGATAAAGCAGTTTGGCACAGAGTACAGCCAAGCATAATATTTAGGGTTTGATTGCAGAGTGATTGACAGGACGGTCAGACTATATAAACCAGCACAGCCCCTAGTTGACCCCCCCCCCCCCCCGCAAACACACACTACAACACAGACTATATCACCCCTTGCTGCTAAATACCAACAAATTATGTTCAATGTGTGCAATATATAAATGCCGTTCATAACTGTGTAATATATACCTGGCTGCTAAATCCTTAGAACTGTTACAAGGTGTGTATTTTGTATTTTGTAAATTGTGTAACTTGCTGCTGTTAAATACCAACCACCTATGTGCAATATGTGCAAGATGTGCAATATATATAGATGCCGTTAATAACTGTGTAATATATACCTGGCTGCTAAATCCGTAGAACTGTTACAGGATGTGTATTTTTTTTAATTATGTAACTGTAATTTTTTATTATATATTTTTTTAATTATATCATAACTTAGTACTTTTTTTAAATGCATATCACATATTTAACATATGTAACATTAAGCTGTCTGTGGCTCTTTTTCCTGCTGTAACTACGCACATTTCCCCTCCGTGGGACTAATAAAGGTATTCTGATTCTGATATAGCTATATGCAGGCGTCATCATGAGCGGGAACAAAGTTGACATTACAGCATGTAAACGTATTCTAGTAGTAGTATCCAAAATTACCTAACTAAACCTGAACAACTGGATAATAGAGGACCTTTAACCTTCTACCTTCTGTGAAGTGGCAGTAGACACATTTTGAATGTAATTCATCTTTATAAAGTACATGTTAATGACACTTTCTAATACCTGAAGAATTAGGATTTGCATTTTGGAGAAGCATTCATTTTCATAAGGCTTAGTGGTTGTGTTGGTGCAGTGAAGGAGTGTGAACGGTGCAAAAGGAGGAGAACCCCTCGCTCACATCTAAATTCAAACTGCTGTTTTATAATGTTATTAAGCAATCGGAAAACGCTGCAGTGAAAACAACTTAAAATATGAATCAAATCCCACTTCTTGACTCCTGAATATATGTGTGTGTGTGTCCTACTGAGAAGTGATGACGAGGTCTGAGGTCCATACCGTCCTGGATGCTGCTCTGAAGGTGGCTGATGATGGCGGCGAGGATGGTGGACAGGTTCATCTCGTGAGCGCACTGAGCCAGACCCAGAGTGAACAGCTCGTTCCAGCAGGCCCGCACCAGGCTGGTGTTCGCCTCCTGACTGAGGAGGACAGAAGATACATAAGTGTGAGCAGGAAGACAGGCAATAATGCAACCTTTGGAAACATTCTCAAACAGACGTTGTCTTTAGTGAATGTGCTTTTGAACATGTTGCACCCTCATCGTTGTGTGAGCTACAGGGACTCACCTTACCCAATATTTTTCTCAGCGTTGAATATTTAAAAACCGAATGATTTGACAAGTGAATACGAATAATTAATTTAATGTAATTATTAATGTAATAATGTAGTTTGTTTTAGTCTGTTGCTTGTTCCTTTTATGGTAAACGTTGTACGTGTTGCCTTGGCCAGAAATCCCTTAAAGGAATTCTAAAACTAAATTGGGGTTCTCCTGGTAAAATCAAATAACAATTAATTGCATTCCTAAAAGGAGAATAACTGTGTAAGTGAAGTCTTCCTGTCTCAAATGCATCCTCACCCAAGAGCTGAGAAGGCAGGGATGGAGCGTGCCCAGTGCATGGAGAGGAAGAGGAGCCTGGAGGCTGACTCACAGATGTAGTGCACGTTCAGATACTCAGGCATGGGACTGGGCATGGTCAGCTGGACAAAGAAGGAAAGATCATAGGAGAGGACAATATAAAACACTGTGTGACAAAGATGTCTCACAGTGATGATTGCTGAAGTTAAAGAAACAAGATTTGCAGACTACGGCTTTAGCTTATACATCATTCTAAATTGTAAGTAAATAAACCATTGTATAAATCAGGGGTGTCCAAACTTTTTTCACGAGGGCCACATACAGAAAATGATTGGAAGGGCTGGGCCACTCCCTAGAGGTGAGGTATATTGCCTCAGAAGTTCAGTTAGAAGTTGGAAGAATCAATCCAATGTAGGTAAATTATTCTTGATACTTGAAAATGCTTTAACCCTTATGTTTTTTTGATCGGAACACAAGGCTTCATGATATCCTCCACAACAGCTATATATAAACACTACAAAAATGATTTTGACAATTTTAGCCAAGTCTGAAGGTCTCTAAAAACGTGTATAATTTGGTGTTCGGGGAAGACCCGGCGAATTGCTGTGGGTGACTCGGGGTCACATTTGGCCCAATCAAGATTCATCTTTGACTTTAGACATATTCCATTATACTTTTTTTTTTTTTTTACTGATGGCCCCCGGACCGTAATTCGGACACCCCTGGTATAAATAATGGTGTGTTTTCTTTATTATTTAACAAATAATGAATAATAATTCATATCAGATGTGTTATTCGGGCCATTGAGTTGCCTCCACCCACCGTAAAGCCGACATGGCTGTCTGTGAGCAGGGGTCCTTCCACCTCAATGATGGGGGTCTCCTGGTCTCGACCAATCAGCTGGATGGTTGTTCCACTGACACACTGCCGCTTCTCCTCCAGACCGTGTCTAATGCTGACCTCAAAGGGGTTGAAAACTTTGGCCAGGGTGTCGAAGGCACTGTGCACAACAAACAAACCCAACATGAACAGATCTGACAGAAGACTCTCTGCAACAGAAATAGAACTTTGTCTCGTCATTTGTTTTATCTTTTTTTTGCCTCTGTAGACAAGAGTATTGAATTTTAGATATCCTGCTTCCAAAGGGGCAACTAGCTTGACAGATGGAGCCAGATAGAGCTGCAACGACGTTCAACCAGGAAGACTCATTCATTTACTATTTCCATGTTACTACTCTCTCTCCTCTCAATAAGCGATCGGGGGCATCACTCCCCAGCTTAACCAATCACTTCGCTCTATTCTCACAAGCCTATCATAGCGCTCCGCTAAACCTTTTAAATCTGCTCTCCCCTCTGACAGCTGTCATTTCAGGTGACTGGACGCAACCCTCCTCCACCCCTTCTCACCTCCCGTCCCTCTGAATCCAGGGTCAAGCTAAGCCACTCCCCTTCAGATCGAACCCAACTATCCACTCACCACCACCAGTGTCTAGACCCGGGGGTTTCATCGGATCAGTTCTACCCTCCCGAATGATACACCTGCACCACAGGGCCTAATCGCCAAAACTCCATTACATTCATTTGTGTATTCCTGGCAAGAAATATGTATTTGAGTTTATGCAAAACAATGGCACAAAGTGCTTTCAAGCTTTCCTGTTTTCTCAGTGTTGTCATATAATCCTTGATATGTTTTTTTTTTTACTGACAAATCAAGACATTTGAGGAAGTCACAGATACCGGGATGAACTTTTAACACTATTTTAATGGCAATAAATTAAACCAGTAAACAATGAATAGATTATTCTAGAAAATGATCTGCAGCCATGTTTGAATTTGAAGTGCCTGTTTGTTTGATTCGACATTGAAGACACCTCTCGAAACAAACTAACTGACCGTGTTATCTCGCTGGCAGACTCCTCCTCATGTTGGCTGTCTGAGGAGTCACCATTGTTCAGATTCTCTCTGAGTGAGTCGCTCAGGCTAGCCAATGACGTCACCACATTGGCTAGTGTCCCCAAGTCTCCGTGCGCATGATCCATCTGAAGACAAATGAAAACATTGAAGAAGAAGATTGAACTTTATTGTCATTACATAGCACAGGTACTAGTACCGAAAGAGTTTCTCTGCATTTGACCCATTCTAGTGATAGGAGCAGTGGGCTGCCATTAGGTACGGCACCCGGGGAGCAGTGTGGGGAATGGGGCCTTGCTCAGGGACACCTCGGTAGCAGTTGGTCTTTCTGGGACTGGTGACCTTCCAGTTGCCAAGCTAAGCTATGGACTTCACCACCACCGCCCTAGATTAATAGTAGAATCATTTCCATCAAATAGGTCAGCTGAACCAGGATCCACTATAGAAATAGGGGGTCCTACACTGGAGCAAAGCATACAAATGATCTGAAGTGAGTTGATTAAATGTTATTGGAGTAGTATTTAACATATTGTGGCCTAAAAATGTAGTATGCATTCAGATGTATGTGATACAAATCTGAATCTTAATCTGAGCCACTGTAGCTCCTTATTTTTCTTTTGTTCTTCCTACTTTCTGTTCATAGTAGAATTGTAAATAAGGCAGCCTTTCTCTCTTTTTGTCAACATTAAGGACACAGTTATTTTGTTTGAATACACTTTATTTGAACTTTCAATGAACAAACGGAACTTGGTTTTCTTGCTTACATTCAGTATGAACATTGAATATTATGTTTTGACAAGCAAGGCAGATTGAAACATGCACTGTGAGGTGACACACATTACAAGATAAATAAAACAGCTTTACAGGTTTTAAGTCTTTTTTAGACCCTCATTATACTAAGACAAAATATAACAGTGTCACAAGGAACAAAATCTTCCAACATCTCCACCTGAGGGATCATACTTCTATTAGCAGAAGGAGGCAGCAGCAGGGCAGACAGGAAGATCTATATATATCAAATGGTATATATTATCAATACAGTAAGTGCTGCAGCAGCTGTACCTTTGAGTCAGAGGCCAGCAGCAGAGTCCCATCACTCTGGATGAGCGGCTGCTGGATGTTCACCAGCATGCCCTGCTCCAACAGGCTGGATCTGCAGGAGACACAGAACATCGTCAGAATCCAGTTTACATCACAGTACAAGGTGAGTGATAGAATAACAGAGTGTGAGGTTTCTCTAAAGGTCTGATTCCCACTGACCTGGAGCCATCCGTCTCTGTGTCGGAGATAAAGGTTGGCGTGGCGATGAGCGGACTGTTTAAGTCCTTGCGAATGTAAATCTTCTGGGTGGAGGCGGCACAGTTTGCATGCTTCTCTCTGGGCACCACGTCGATGGGCTTTCTCTCACTCTGGACAGCTGAGGATGAACCAAAAGAGAAAGTTAAAGTGTTTGATTATGCACGCCTATTCAGTCTGTTTAAAACCAATATGATTAAACCAAATATGTAAACTCCGTTCCAGATCAATATTGGGTTACATTGTAATTTTACAGTTTGTAGAATAAGATTGCAGTTGTGACTGTGTAGGATTGTTTTCGGTGTTGTGTGATCCAGAAATACTAATAGAATACAAATAACTTTAGAACATTGAAAAGTCAAAGTCAAAATCTCTGACAAAAAGATGGATGTAATCAATATGTGCATGATTTTATCCAACAAAAATGTTTAATTCATAATTGTTGGCGTTAAGCCCCTCTAAAACAACGTTTTTACTACTCCAGCTTTTGCCCTCGTTAAGCTTAGATTAGTGTAAATGGTGCATTGAACCATGAAGCAATGGCACAAGCCAGCCAGAATGGGCGCTACACTAGTTCAAACAACAAACTGTGGATTTAGTTGTTGCATAATAAGAAGACAGACATTCAAACCGTTCAATGTTTCATTCAAAAACCTCGAAAGAAGCAGTATAGACCCATCCAGACTTTGTGTATAAAATGTAAGACTATGTTTTAAGGATTCTTTAGAGAACTGAATGTTGTTTTTTTAATACTTCTCCAAACCGGCAGACACCCTGATGATACCTGAGTGTTTTTGTCGACATGTTTTTCTATAGTGTCTTGGATTTGCATCCAGACTCACAGTCAGTCTTCATCCCCATGTCAAGGCATTTCTTCAACCGACAGAACTGGCAGCGGTTGCGGTGGTGTTTGTTGATGACGCAGTCCTGTTTACTGCGGCAGCTGTAGGTCAGGCTCTTCCTCACGCTCCGCTTGAAGAAGCCTTTACATCCCTCACAACTGACTGCTCCGTAGTGACGGCCTGATCACAGGAGAAACTGGTCAGAGTGTGTGAGTCACTGGCCCACCTTTGATTGCAGACAATATGCAGCAAACATACATTCAGATTTAGCGTCAGGACACATGACCTTGTCCTCTCAGGGTAATGCACCTGACTGTAAGCCTCAGTACCTGAAGCCTTGTCTCCACACACCAGACAGTACTCCACTGGCTGCGGTCGGCTCAGGTCCCCGGACTGCCCTAACAACCGCTCCATCGACACTGGATCTGTGACGATCTGAACAACAAAGTCAAACACAGGCCATTTATCTTGTGTTTCACCTTAACATGTCATAATCATGGCTATCTGAAAATTATGACAAATAACTGCAAAACCGTGATTTTGTAATAAGAATGTGACCTCCTGAACTCTATTTTTGAGTGTCTTGTAAAGTCATGAGTGTCAATTTGTGTGAATTTTTTTTTTTTTTTTTTTTTTTATATACTTTATTAATCCCCGTGGGGAAATTGTTGAATGACAAGAAAATAAAGAAATGAATCAATGAAATCAGTGAAATAAATATCCACAGTACCTTTCAAAACATATTTACCAAGTTCTTTATAATAAACAGCAGAACAAATCCTTAACAGAATAAAAAGAATTTCAAAAACAAAACACATGAGAGTAACAGAAACTAAAATGTTATAAAGCTTGAACAAAATCACAGAAGAAAAAATGTGGGATTGGTTTTAAAAGTAAGACGAGATATACATTGTAGCCCTGATCAGGTCCCTAAGACTACAGAGCCCTGAATGCATATCACCATAGTATATGAATGCAGACTGAGGGAGAGGACGGTACCTGTATCCTTCCTGGCATCAGGCTGTCGGCAGCGGTGAAGAGGAGCTGCTTCGTGCTGTGGCCGTCTGGAGAGGCCAGGATAACCTTGCCGGCCCCTGAGCTGTCAGCTGTTGTCAGAATGAACTGCTGTTTGGGAGCAGAGGACGGCTTCATCGCTGTCACTATCTGGATCTTCTGACCTGTCTGCTGGTCAGTTACAATCTGAGGGGGTTAAGAGATGTAAGAGGGAGACAGAAAGAGAGGGAGGTGGAAATGAACATGGTCCAATGGGGTTGAAGTAAAATATAAAAGAGCAGAATGACATTGAAGGTGGGAGAGATGAGTCACATGTTGCAACATCAACTAGTTTGATGCTGCTAAAGAGGAAGAGTTCAACAGGTAGCAGCAGGGTCACATCTGAAGAATTTGAGAGTTACCTGTATTCGCTGTAGCGCTGTGGCAGGTTCAGTGGAGAGGACCTGAAAGCGCTGTGGAGACTCACCCATCACTGAGTCTGAAGGAGAGGATGACACCTACAATTTAAAACACATTTCAACATGCTTCAACACAAATCATCTATAAGTCTGCATCAAATATTTGTCTTACTTGAGTCCATTTACAGCATACACATTTGAATCGTAGATCGTTTTAAATGAAAAGAAGTCGGAGTGTCTACAGAAGGTATGTCCCTATGGAAACAACAATAACAAATGTAACATCCGCCTATCACGTAGACAAAGATAGTAGCACCAGAGCATTTTTAACTTTAAAAAACCTTCAGACGGCCAGCACAGCATTACAATCTCCCTCTCACCTCGGTTTCGTGCTCAGACTCCACTTTCTGCTGAGAGAGCAGATTCAGGCCGGTGGTCATGATGATGAAGGGTCATCAGTGAAGTCTGTTTGGAAATATGAAGAAAATCAACCACTGAAAATCACAATCCAAAAGGAATGATGTCTGTCGAGCTCTTGTGAATGAGCTATTTATCCGTGACGATTACAGCTACTATAAAATAACTTTTCTTTTCAATGGCATGATGGGCGAAAAACACATTTTACCAGTAAAGTGGAATAATCAGTGATGGATCAAATCATACGTTCACACATACAATCATTTATTTATGATAAGAGAAATAAAAGTATACAGAATAGTTATGACATCTGTTCATGGTTACATATCAGCATTAACATTAGGTAGTCGGTGTTACAAAACATCTCACATACTTTGATATTAGTCCTGTGCAGACACCTCAGGTAAATATATGGTCAGAAAGGTCCAGCGTTTGCATGACTGCAGTGATGTGCAAGATGAGTCAATGACCTCTGAGTGCGACCTAGACGTGAGATTTGAGAGACCGTTGATAACCAGATTACACTACAGTCTGCTGGGAACCCACATGGCCCAATATGGCACTGTAACAAAGGGGACAACTGATGTTCCTACATACAAATATACCATCTTTAATATGGACATACAGTACGTAGATCACCCCTGCTTTTCTAGCTGTCTTTGGTTGCATTGTTATTGTTAGGTAGAAAATCTGCCGTGTCCTTTTAGATGGGACTTAATTCTGATCACAGTCACAGAAAGATAAACTGACAGAAAAAAGGTTTTACTCCATAATAATCATTATGCAATAGTTATCAGGAGAATCTGAAATCAATGTGTTTGAACTTTTGTCAAATGTATTGCTTTTTATGAGACAGTTTTGCAAAAAGCAAAAATAATAACTTGATATTTGACCGTCTCATCTTTCTATTTGTTTAAAAAATAATGTCATATTATAAAATAGAAATGAAACATATCTTTGTTTTCCTGCTCTGCTTGATCTTGTGATTTGTGTATCTCTTATTATTTATCTTTTTTTTATTATTCGATATCGCTTTATTATCTTGTTATTTTAAAATGTATATTTTGTGTACTTAACCCCCTTGAAAACGAGAGTACATCTCAATGGGTTTTTCTTTATAAATACTTTCCAAACGGATTATTTTATTTTTCATTTTTATTCTTAGTATATATACTTGCAGCTAATGTTAATTGTATTGTGTATTATATTTGTATCCTATTGTATCTTTTAAACATGTTTAACTCGTGTCATGCTTGAAACTGCTGCTGAAACCAAATAATTTCCCAATCTTGGGATAAATAAATCCCCCAAAAAAATCATCTATCTATCTAATTGCCTGCAGTACATTGATGTATAAAGAGCCTGCAGTGGCTCCATGATATGTTCACTGACCAAAGGGAGGATGCCAGCTGCTCTGTACTGTTCACTGATTGGTCTAACAGAGAGGCCATCAATTCCTCCCTCAAACGCATCACAACCATGATCACAACAGAACAAAATGGACAAACTGGCAGTCAGCCAATAACACATCCTTGTGATAAATATATTACAATACTTATATTTCCAGACAATAGAGCAGCCGGCTGATGTTGTGCTGGTAGTAGATGTATAAAAATATAGCTTTGTTAAATAAAGTATTAATCTTTATAAACCACGTATGTCCCTGAGATGGCAAAGGTAAAAGGGTCGAGTTCATCTGCAGCAGCTCTCCTATGTTAGCAGTCACTAGCAAACCCAACACTAGCAGCGGTCTGCAGCCCTCTCCTCTGGATATATCATTGTATCATGCATGGATCGGTCCAGGATAAGTCGACGGTAGTGTCACATATAATTAGTGAAATGATAAGCATGTCAGCGGAGCCAGACTCCGCCCTGCGCTCCGCGGTCCCTGCCCGGTCCCGAGCTGCTCGAGTCGGGCAGGAAGGGAGCTCCGCAGCGGCTAGCTAACATGCTAGCTGAGATTAGCTGCGCTCTTTTATCTTCCGGTATCTCAGTCGAGCTTTCTACGGTTTTCAATCCGTCACTGAGACTTACCTCTGGGGAACGCTGCTCACAGATTGCGGTCTCTTTGATATTTATAAAATATTTGTTTTTGGTTTTCTTCTGTTAAAGGTCATAGTTCGTGACCCCGCACCGCCAGCGTTGATGATGGTTGAGGTTGTTTTTTTCCCCTCCTTCCTCCGTCGCGTCCCCGCGCGACTCCAACACCCCCCACCCACCCTTGGCGCGAGCCAGACAGGACTGACGTCATCGTGTCTGAATGACTTTTCTTGTATGTTATAAAATTAACATAATGAAATAAAGTGTTAGCTACTATCAGACGAATAAGAGACAGACTCAAGTATTGTTTTTGTCTGTTAAGTATTCCTTGCGCCAATGATATATTCCCAAACCATGTCCTATTTTGAAAAGTAATTGATTTATTTTGTGAAAACCCCTGGAAATTAAATAATGAATTTGTTTTTCAAATGTGATTTTATGGGTGATTTTGAAAGAAATATATATATATATAGATAGACATAGGCCATATAACTATCTTTAATAATACAAACTGTTTTCAATCAGATGGTTGTTGTTACAGGGCTGTAATTAAAAAGTTAAAATGTAAGCAATGAAGGCTTACAAAAAGTGTGACAAATAGTCAATGCTTTTATTCAGCCATGTAAATGCCAAACAAATGTAAATCTTCTTACAAAAATGTGGAAACTTTAAGCCTTCCAGAACAATAGACTTTTGAGGAAAGGAAACATTGTGATTAGTTAAACTTTGAAATGAAAAGAAATGTGTAGGTTTATTTATTGGTATTAGGAAAAGGAGTAAATGTCGATTAAACATTTTAGACACAAATCTTTGTACGACAGAATATGTTTATTTTCACATAAAGATAAATAAATGTCACCTATAGTCACAAAAATCTCACAAAGTCACATGCAACTATTTTAATCTTGATGGGCTTTTTTCTGACTGAGTCTTGAACCATGACAAAAACAACCATTTGTGATTTGTAACAGCATTTGTTTAAAACAAAACAAAGGTTTTGCTGCACTTTCCCCACCATGTATATTTTTGTAAAATATGGCCTGATAAAAATAGGTCTACCTAATCTGTCTGCGTCTAAGATTTCAGGTTGTGCACTCACGTAGCTGCAGTCGAGAATCAATTCATATAATTCACTGAGATTTTTGACAAATTGTAAAGCACTTACGCATCACTGTACCCTGTATACCAAGGCGGTTTTGCCATCACTTACTGTACGGAGGCTCAGTCACTGGTACTTTTTCATTTACAAAGCCATGTTGGATAAACTACCATCTTATATTTGCTCCCTGATCTCTCTGCGAATTGAAAGTAGGCTACTTATTGCCTGAGATCGCATGCTGTGGTTTTATTAAATGTGCTAAGTGCTAGGACTGTCTTAGGGAAGAAAGCTTTTAGATGTGCAGCTCCACTAACATGGAACAGTCTGCAAAAAGAATGGAAAATTACCAAGCTAGTACCACTACATGTTTTTAAAGCTCGGTTGGATGCTACAAAATCAGATGCTGTTGGTACCTGTACATGGTTAAATATGTAAATTGTAATCCCTGTACATTTTGCTGTATGATGTCCTTTTGTTGTTCTGTTGTTTATGTTTTTATGTCTTCTGTGGAACCTACTGCTGCAGGTCTCCCTTGAAAAAGAGATCTATGATCTCAATGGGACCAATCTGGTTAAATAAAGGTTTGAAATTAAATTAAATTAAATCTCCCTCCATGTTATGGAAACAATTAGAACTTTATGGTCCAGCCTCAGAAAAAGAAGTACCTCTGACTAACCACCAGATGTCGCCCTGCACCACCAGGTGTGGTGACCTATATGTAGTCCCTTTACGACTGAATGTGCAGGAGAACAATAGGAGTACGGCAGCAGAGATTCAGAATAGACCTAATGACCGTTATGAATGTAATCCCTACAATAAAATGTATATTTCCTTGGGTTAAATATGTATAGTTTTCTGTTGTATAATATTTACCGTCTCCGATGGAAAATTGGCTATAGTTGATTGATCTCATCTGTTTTGGATCTCCATCAATGTATAAATATGCGACGCCATTACTTGCAGCTTTAATCGGAATCTGAAGCTATACAAGGCTAGATAAAATAATATGTTACCAAGTCACCCAGTTTACAATTTATCCACAGTTTAACTAGGCCCCTCATATTATTTTAATAATCATTAGCATAGCCTGGTGACCGCAAACAGTGCCATCTTACGAAAAAAATATGTGTAGGCTACGAATGAAGTCTTACTGCAAAGGGTAAAAATGGTCAATACCGTTTGAATGCTATTGATGTCCCGTGGAATGTGTCTTTCTGGTTTGCCCACAGGACAGTTATATATGTCTGATGTCTGTTGTAAAGTCGCACTGTGTTTACCGATGACAGGAACTCTTAAATAGGCTATTTGTCAAGAGCAGAGGCATCTAAAAAAAACACAAGAAGGATTTTAACCATAGCGCATCTGATCATCTAACACACTTTCCCTTTTGTCATGATCGACCTCAGAGTAGTTGTAGCTACTTGGTTGTAAAGAAGCAGGGCAGAAACAGCTCCGGGCTGCTGCCGAATCGACCGTTTCATGTGCGCAGCTGCAACCCCGCTTTAGTAAAGACCGACCGGGCTGCAGCATCAACACAAGGGTATCCTCTCAAAGGGCTCCTCTCACTGCAGCCTCCTCCAGTCGCTGCTGCGCGTCACTAAACCTCAGAGCAACGAGAAGACTAAGAGCGATGGACACGCAATGACCGAAAAGGGATTTTAATTGTGGAGACGAGAAAAGGAGGACCGGTGAGTGTGGGGCAAGCTGCGGCCGAGCGGTCTGCAGAGCTGCCTGTAACGGTAGGGGGTTGGCCATGGTCGGACGGGGGCTGTGGATATGTAAGCCCCGGTTTGGAAAGCGGGGCAGGTTTGGTGTTTTGCCTTATCTGTGCGCGGCGATAGCGAGTTTAGCCTTACTGGCTCTGCTCTTTGTGGACTGCATCGAATCATGGGTCACCTCCATGAACATGAACACGTTGGTGGAGCCGCACGCAGCCATCATCCCCCCGCAGAGCGTCCCCCCCACCCGACCCGAGGAGTTTCTGCTCATGCCCAGCCCGTTAATGTGCCAGCGTGCCAAGCCTTACCTCATCACCATGGTTACCTCGGCTCCTGCCAACCAGAGGGCCCGCCAGGCCATCCGGGACACCTGGGGAGGGGAGGTGGAGGTGAGGGGTCTGCGTGTCATGACCCTCTTCATGGTGGGGGTAGCTTCTGACCCCGGACTGGCCAAGCTGCTGATCGAGGAGGCTAGGGAGAGGGGAGACCTGATTCAGGGGCGTTTTCTGGACACCTACTCCAACCTTACCCTGAAAACCCTGTCCCTGCTGGGGTGGGCCCGCAGGTTCTGCCCCCAGGCCCACTTCATGGCCAAAGTGGATGATGACGTTCTGTTCAATCCCAGTGCCCTCCTGCACTTCCTGAACAGGAGTCGTAACCCTTACGAACAAGGAGACTTATACCTTGGCAGGGTGCATCTCCATGTGGCCCCGGACCGTGACCCAGATGGCAAGCACTACCTCCCTTCAGGGGCCTACCCTCCTTCTGTGTTTCCGGACTATTGCAGTGGCACAGCCTATGTTCTGTCCCGCTCCGCACTGCTCAAGATTTCCCTGGCGGCCTCTGCGTCACCTCTTTCCACACCTCTGCCCCCTGAGGACGTGTTCGTTGGTTTGTGTGCCCGGACAGCTGGAGTGTTGCCCTCACACTGCCCACTCTTCTCCGGGGGCCCAGGGGTGCCGTACGGGCGCTGCTGCTATCAGGCCATGGTGTCCATCCACCATGTCCCACCCAGGGAGATGCTGCACTACTGGGCTGATGTCCACATATCTCAGCCCTGCTCCTGGCTGGGTATTCGGGCTTCTCTGGGGCTCTGCAAGGTCAGGGCGATGCTGGGGACCGCTCTGGGGCTGGAGCAGGGCTTGTGAGGGTGGATACGAAGGAAAGAAAGAAAGTAAAACTGGACTTATTGGGGTTGTGCCTCGATACTGTGAACAGCACATGTGCTCTTCAGGATGTAAAATGTCTGTATTTGAATAGCTTTATTTTTTTAAACACAATTATGTATTTAAGAATTTGTTTTTTTGCAGAAAAGAGGACAACGCAGCTCGTGGTATGTCACAGTAGACTGTTACTATTACTTTTGTTTTTACACTGACACGTTTTTTTAAACGTAAAACGAAAAACACCATGGCATGCTGCTTTAGGAAATACATCCGCTTAACTGATCTCAGAACTCAACTGACATCTATGCTGCTACCTCATACAACCCGTGTAGTCTATCACCATGGTAGCCTGGTGTACATATTAGTTTAATATGATGCCTAAATGCACAATGCTTTAAACAAAAGTAGCCTACAATAGATATCAAACTAAGGCTCCATGAACCATGCAAAACACCTTAGAAGTAGGCCTACAACACATTAATCAGTCACAACTTAGATGCAATCTGCCATTATTTGCATGGTGGAAAATAGGGTGTATTCGGACCGATAACAGATACAATTGAACTTCTGTGTGTGAAAGCTCAGTTATTCAGCCAACTAATTTATTAAAATCTAAGAATATAACATTAACCTGATGTGATACACAGCTGTATTCCAGATAACGTTAAGTATGCTATGTATTGCCTTTGTTTGTAATAGTGAAATTAAACATTGTAATGTGAAGAAGCGTTTGGACTGAATTCAGTCGGGGTAAAACAAACAGTTCACAATGTGTTTGGATAAAGCGTAGAATGTTCCACCCACATTGTATCTTATGTTGGCCTGATGTCTTTTTTTTAGAAGAGAAACACACACGTTTTAAAACTACAACGAAACCAATGTAAGTGAACCCAAACCAGCAATCATTTCTAACTATGAGGTTGACAGACCACTACGATGTGATTGAGTCCTCACGACTCCTGACATTACGTTATCTTTTGCCATCCATATTCTTTATTACTTTGATGTTGTATTACTTAAGAGACAAGGCTTGTTCTTTCCTAATCAGTCATCAATGCTAGTGATTGCACAAACTGCTATTCAGATGCCACCTTTTTAGGAAACAAATGGTAATTTAGTAAATACTTCAAGTCTAATTGAAATCAAGATCACTTATGCAAGATTTACTGGATATGAATTAGGCCTACATATCCACCTGGGAAACGGTATGGTCGTTTTGGACATCGCTGGGGACCGCTAAGGACTTTATTTCCAACACCGTGTATAGTCACAGTGATTCTCAAACTTTTTTCAATAGTGTACCCCCTTTGAAAAAAAAATGCAGCCAAGTACCCCCTGATCAGCGCAAAAACAATTTGTTAGGGAAGAAATGCCTATATAAAGAGGTACAGTACAGTGCTGCACCATCGGTGTCTGATTTATTAAAACAACAACCTTGTAACTGAGAAACACTTAAATGCTACATTTCAAATGTTTACAATCCATCCCTGGCAAACCAATTTTAACATCATGCAATAACACTAAGACGACATTAGTTGCATTTAACTGATCTTTTTAATAAGTTGTACTTACAATTTAGTGAGAATCATGGGCTTGTGCTTCACTGAGGATCTTTGTTATTCTCAGTGACAGGAAGGCCACTGCAGTTATTACACTTCACGTTTTGAAATATGTAACTCTGTTAATATAAAACCCACACTGCTCAAACTTCGTTACTTTTCCTAAAATTGGTCTTTTTTTCATTAACATAAAATAAATCTCACGTACCCCCTGCAGTACTCCAACGTAATAATAATAATAATAATAATGAGTTCCATTTATAAAGCACTTCATATTTGAATGCAAATCCCGAAGTGCTACAAGTAGTGAGCATGAACAGTATAAATAAACATTACACAACACGGTAGAATTAATTAAAAAGCAATACAAAAATAAAAATAAATAAAAAATAAAAATAAAAGGGTGATAAAATGTCTAGGCAAAGGCTCTTTTGAAGAGATGGGTTTTGAGGCCTTTTTTAAAAGCCTCCACGGTCTGTGGTGCTCTCATTTGGTCGGGGAGAGCATTCCACAGGCTGGGAGCAGCCGAGCAGAAGGCCCGGTCTCCCATAGTACGGAGCTTAGTCCTGGGGGGTTTGAGGAAATTGGAGTTGCTGGAACGGGTGGTCCGCAAGGAGGTAAGGGGGGTGAGGAGTTCCTTGAGGTAGGGAGGGGCAGTTCCATGGACACACTGGTGGGTGAGGACGGAGACCTTGAATTCGATCCTCAGTTCCACGGGTAGCCAGTGTAGTGCTTTAAGGATGGGGGTGATGTGATCATATTTGCGCACCCTCATCAGGATCCTAGCAGCGCTGTTCTGGATGTATTGGAGCTTCTGGATGCTTTTGTTAGGGATCCCGATGAGGAGTGCATTGCAGTAATCCAGCCTGGAGGAGACAAAGGCATGGACCAGCTTTTCGGCATCAGACAGAGTGAGTGTGGGGCGGAGTTTGGCGATGTTCCTGAGGTGGTAAAAGGAGTTCTTGCACAGCTGTTTAATGTGGGCCTCAAAGGTCAGATGGGCGTCCATTTTCACACCCAGGTTGGTGACTATTGAGGAGAGGGTAATGTCCTGGCCGGAGAAGGTGATGGTGGATGACCGAACCTGGTGTGGGGTGCCAACTATAATGGCTTCGGTCTTGGAGCTGTTGAGTTTCAGGAAGTTTTGCTTCATCCACGCCTGTATCTCCTCCAGGCAGGCAGTGAGTGTGGGTGAAGGCAGGGCTGCAGAGGAGGTAGGGTTGATCCTGAGGTACAGTTGGGTGTCATCAGCGTAACAATGGAATGATACTCCATTTCGGCTGATGATAGAGCCAAGGGGGAGCATGTAGAGTGTGAAGAGGGTGGGGCCGAGAACTGATCCTTGAGGGACACCACAGGTGATGTTGTGGGTACCCGACTCTGCCTCGCCCAAGGAGACGTACTCTGTTCTCCCGGTGAGGTAAGATCTGAACCAGTCAAGGGGAGAGTCAGAGAGTCCGATGGTGGAGTGCAGACGATGGAGGAGGATGCCGTGATTGACGGTGTCGAAAGCTGCAGTGAGATCGAGGAGGATGAGGAGAGAGGGAGAGCCAGCATCAGCCGTCATCAGCAGGTCGTTGGTGACCCTGACCAGGGCAGTTTCTGTGCTGTGGCCTGAGCGGAAACCAGACTGGAACTTCTCAAATAAGTTGTTGGAGTTTAGATGGTCCTGGAGCTGAGCAGCAACTAGTTTTTCCAGCACTTTAGATAGAAAAGGAAGGTTGGAAATGGGTCTGTAGTTAGCTAGCACTCCCGGGTCAAGGGAGGGTTTTTTGAGATGAGGTTTGATGACAGCGGTTTTTAGGGCAGAGGGGACATGGCTAGCCTGGAGTAAGAGGTTTACAATCTTAGTGATCATGGGGCTCATGGAACAGATGTACGATTTTACAAGAGCTGACGTTAAGGGGGTCCAGGACATAGGTGGAGGGCTTCATCCTCCTAACGATGCCCTCAACCTCTCGCTGAGAGATGTCCGTGAAACAGCGAAGAGGCTGGGTTGTCTCAGGCTGTGGGTCAGCAGTCGTAACTGGAGGTGCAGAGGGGCTAGAGAGGATGGAGCGGATGGTGTCAACTTTGTTAGTGAAGAAGGCGGCAAAGTTGCCACACTGCTTCTCATTGGAGTCGGAGTGTAGAGGACTTTGGGGTTTGAGGAGGTGGTTTATGGTGGAGAAGAGTTGCTTGGAGTTTCCAGTACTGTTGTTGATGAGGGAGGAGTAGTACTGGGACCGTGCATCTCTGAGGGACTGTGCATAGGCCTTCTGGTGTTCATGATAGGCTAACCGGTGAACAGTGAGTCCTGAGGCCTTGAGCCGCCGCTCAAGGACACGCCCAGCTGTCTTCATTCTCCGCAGTTCGCCGATGTACCAAGGGGCTGAGCGCGAGAAAGTAACCATCCTGGTTTTGAGGGGGGCGTGCAGATCAAGGAGACTCTTAAGGGACTGGTTGTAATATGCAACTGACCCCTAGGGGTCCGCGTACATTTGAGAACCACTGGTCTATGAGACACCCAGAGAAGCAGGGTGCAGCACCTCACTTTCTAAGGGAGGAAAAGTGTTATAAATAAGAGTAAGGGAGTTGTATATAAATATAAGGCATTTATTTTCTTTATAAAAAGTTGTTTTTTGATTAGTCTTAAATAGATTAAATTACTATTCACTATTATAATTACTATTACTATGCACGTTCATTTTTAGCCCTTCAAATATATACCATAACCCATGCCGGTTATTAACGGTTAGCCTACATGATGATTTACAGAAGCACGTTGCCCGTATACATTCATCTCAAATTTCACTTTTTTTCTCAGAATTTCACTTTTTTATAATAATATATTATATATAAATATATATATATATATATAGTCTTAAAGTTACAACCGGCCCTTTGAGTGCAAGCATAATGCTGATGTGGCCCGCGATCAGGCCCGGTTCTACGGGGGTGCATAAGGGTGCATTGCACCCTCAGTTGAGTCGCTATGCACCCTCATTTGAAAAATGAAAAGTGAAAAAAAAGAAAAGAAAAGTGAAAAAAAAAAAAAATGAAAAGTGAAAAACATTACATATATAATAATAATAGTAATAATAGTAATAATAGTAATAATAATAATAATAATAATAATAAGAAGAAGAATAATTTAGTTGAAATAAAATAAATTGTAATTGTGGTTAAATTACATTGTCTGCATTTATTTGGTCAATTTTAACGGTAAGTAACATTATTATGTCAGGTGTGCGTGACCTGTGCCGCTGCGCGTTCGTCATCTGCAAGGTGCTTACACAGCAGTCAGTGATGGACATCAGCAAATGGTTAAAACAACCAGCCCTTATCGCCAGCAGTAACACTGCATCTACTGCAGGTAATAACAGTTCAGATCATGGGGACATTACGTTACCCGCGGCCACTGTCGTGGACACTAACGCCCGACTCGCCGGCTTTGCAGTGTACAGTGGGGTAAGGCGCTCATTTTGCAGCTCATGGTTTCAAAACAGAGATTGGCTGGAATATTCATGTAAAAAAGATGGCATCTTCTGCTATGCATGTAGACATTTCGGTTCAAGTAAGTCAGATGCCTTTACCACAACTGGCGCCATGCTCTTATAGGCTACGTGATAAGGGACTGGGAAGGCATGAATCAAGCAAAGAGCACATAGATCCATCTCTTCATTTTGCTCTCAAAGTGCACCAGATTGATGCTTTTAACTTCAACATTTAAAAAAATCTTCCCGGGGGAGCATGCCCCCGGACCCCCCTAGAGGAGGTGAGGACCCTCCTAGAAGAGGTGAGGACCCCCCTAGAGGGGGTTAGGTCCACTCCCCACTTATAAAAATAGCACTTTACCACTACACCCTCTCTAATCTCAGATGCACCCCGAGTCATTTTGTTCTGGAACCGGGCCTGCCCGCGATTAAATTGAGTTCTGACACCCCTGCTGTAATCCCAACACGATAGACATCAGTTGTCATCAACTTCTCACTGACTAGGGGGAACAATGATGTCCCACAGAAGAACAGGGATTGTTAGGCCCATTCCCAAACCGCCCCCTACACCCTACCCCTCAGTTTGCGAGTTCACGCGGAGGGTCCGCCATATTAAGGGCTGTTCCAAACCAACGAGTGTGGAGCGGTGTGGAGGGGGAGCCCTCAAACAGCGAGTCTGCATCAGTGCTGACTTGAGACCGGTCTCTACCTGACCGGAGTCAACGCTGTGTGTCCGTCAGGAAACAAACTGTTAAGTAGTTCCAGCAAACATCCACTGATAAACTGCGATGTTAACAACCTCATATTTTTAACTTAGGATCAAACCTGTGTTTCGTCTAGAAAAAGGTAAATGTGTGCATTTTATTATAAAGTTGTGTATATTTACAGACTGTTGCAAAAACCAAGAAGCTTATAAAGATCAGGTTTAAAACTAAAAGAGCTTTACAAAAAAGTAACACAATGAAAGATGTTTGTAGTTTTATTTGAGTTATTAATTTACATTTTGTGTCTAAGAGATGCTGATTTGAAACCGTTGTTACATACAGTTACGGCATTTCCCGTTTCTGCCAGAGAGAGGGGAGGCCGTCCCAAAGCTTGCTGCTGTATTTACTCCCTCCATCTGACAGGAGGGAGCCTCGTTGAGCTGCGTGTGGCTACAGACGGAGTTCACTCCGTCACCGAGGGGTAGGGTCGAGGGAGTGGTTTGGGATTGGGCCTTAGTCACTCTTTTACCGACCACATTACAAGTAATTCAGTGCAAGTTACTGAGAAATTCTCCTTGTTCAGAGAATGAAAAACTCTAAAAAGCTAGCCTACCCTATAATCAGATATCATTTTAATTCACTACAGATTGTTTAACAGAGAAGGTTCGGTTGTCACAATACTTTGCTTGAGCAATTACTGTATACCTAAGGTCCACGTGTACTCCAAAAATATTAAATGAAATTTCATGCATTCTTGTCCTTTACCAAGATTTCTTTTGCATGTTGCTTTTGCTGCCAATAGTGACTGTAGGTCAGACTTCGCCTAAATACAGCTGCAGAAGAATTTGGAGGGACTCAATCTGGAAAAAGAAGAATGCATTCTGAAAACATGTAGAATAGCACATTTTAAAGTCAGACATAATCTCCAGCGACACTGAATTTAGAGGCTTGGCATCATGTTGTTTATTTTTTAGAACATATTTATATAAAACATTTGACAAACGCTCATACAGTTCAGCCTTCAAAGCAATGAAGGTCAAACATTTATGAAAAATATGTTAATCAGGAGGAGAAGTATACAACTTGACACAAATTCTTGCTGACACCCATGCTAGTCATGGCACCTCACATTATCTAGCCATGTAGACAGGAAATGCTTCAGGCTACAGACACTAAATAGAACGACCCTTTCACTGTGCTCAACATTGATTACTGATGATGTGCCATCCAACAGAATTTGTTTTAATTAAGCTGACTGCCTCCAGAATTTCTACAGCTCGTGTTCTGTTCCCACGGTGGAGTAATGTGTACAATACAATTTGTCCTTTATGTGAAGTTCAAAGGTCACGCCCACAGAATGTCACTGGGTTTTGGGTTGCACAAAGGATCCGCCTTTTTTATTTTTTGAATCTGTCCAGAGCAGATTTCTTGCTCGATAACAACACCTCCTTCTTCTCCCTCTCCTTCCTCTCCTTTTCAATCTTCATTTTGTCCTCTGAAGATTGCTGTACTGTCTCCTGAGGGGTAAACGAGTCAAAAGAAACGAGAAATGAGCCAAACAGTGCAGATATTGCAGAAAGATCACACTCAAACGTATATCTCTGATTACTTACCCTCAGGTCCTCATTAGCCACTTGTCTCTTGCGCCTTTCAATACTGCCGGCAGAACTACGACCCTTCTTCTTATACCTGGGAATAAACTTTTCTTTGGCAAGTGGATCAAAGCCCTAGGAAGACAAAACAGACTTTTAGAAAGGTGGATACATGCTATGATTCAGTATATAAAAATGAACAGATCTAAAATCAAATGTGTGCTACTAGGATAGTTCCAGATACTAACCAGAGCTTGGACCCTGTCTTGGTGCTTCTGCTGGGAGGTGGCTAGGTCCACCTGTCCCAACTCAGTGGGGTCGAGGGTGATGAGCTCTGGGTGGATCTTCTCCAGCAGGGCCTTAACCTCCCATTCCTGCCTCTGCTTAGCACTGCGATATGGATTTGAATCCAGACCGTCGAAGTTGGGCTCTCCCGCACCTGTAAATATAAATAAAGAGTTCATTAATGGCAGCTGATACGATTGGTTCAACCCATCAGGGCCACATTGAGCTTAACAAATATTTTCTTACATCACACTCTCCTCATTTTGAGACTTATTTGAAATAAGGAATATCGAAATCCAGTCATACCTGGTATGAGCATGCTGGTGAAACCCTCTCCGTGCCCCACCCCGAGGACATCCTCAAATGGACAGAAGTGCATCCCCCAAACTGTTCTTTGAACTCTGTGAGCCATGTAGGGTTTAGTGACTGGAGTGCTCCACACGTCTCTGTACACCTGCAGGGAGAGTTTCAGACACAGATTAGGTGACAGGAGGGTCAAAAGTTGCACTCTCATGCATGTTTCATCAAAATGACTTTGTGCGATGTCAGAGGTAATGTATAGTCACAAGGTGCAAAATGTCAGCAGTTTTTTTTTATTCTATCTTTGGCCAGAAGAAGTCACTGCAGACCTTGTTCAGAGCAGACGTTTTGGCTTGTCACAGCAGGAAAATCCCACGTGTTTATTTTTAACTGAGTTTTGCTGATGTGACAGAAAAATGAGGTCTCGTGTTGTTTGAACACTCACTGCCCTTAGATTACTTATCCCAAAACGTCCACTAGTTTCCAAACAATCTCTTAGAACAGAGCAAAAAGGAAACTTTAGATTCCTTCAATGGACAATGTTCATTATTAAATGGTATTAATTAAGAATTTAGGAAATCAGTCAGTCAGAGTTCAGCAGCAGAACAGGTCAGTTAAGCAGTACAACATGTGACATGTATATACAGTTTCCAATTATAGATAAAAAGGAATCAGTATTTTCTTTCAACAAAATTCATGTTGAAATCTCCTTTTAATTTAACGCAACATGTGACTCAGAACTGTGTCTCCATTTTCTTAAAATTAGCTCCTGATTGCACTGCTCTTCACAGGAAACATACTTTGTAAGGACATTTTGGTAAAGTAAGTAAAACAGCATGTTGCCATCCAGCAATGTCATTCTTTTGGTGACACTATCAGTACATTCAAATGTCTGTGATTACAACATTTTCCTCTGAACAACAGTGTTTCTGCTGATCATAACCAGACGTTTTCACTTGATAACACACACCAAATGCATCACTTCCTGTGTGGAAGGCCTGATCATGTTCCGATGAGAGCTCAGGATCTGTGCAGTGTGGTGCAGATAATGACCTGAACAATGTCCCCAGTGGCAGCTGACAGCAGCCCCCTCTGGCTCAGGGACAGACAGGATGCTCCAGCAGGAAGGAAGTAGGACTTGAGGGGCTTGAAGGCTCTAATGTCGTATACCTTCAGCTTTTTATCCATACCAGATGTCACCATGTATCTGCCAAGAGGAGAGCACAACGAAAGATTGCTCTCTGGTGGACATTCAGAAAACTGCAGCTCACAACAAAACATATATTAGTTATTCAACCTGACTGTAAAGTATTTCAGCATGTATGGCAGGGGTGCCCAACCTTTTTTGAACCGAGAGCTACTTTTAAAGTTGCCAGTCTGCCGAGATCTACCAGTCCAAATAGAGAGGCGTAGCCATTACTGACAGCCTACTATCAGGTAAATACACACTTCTACTTGTATAAAACTGACCTTTGTACGATTAATACTTCATACTTATTAATACTGCAGATCCTTTATCTTGCCTCTTTCTAATCTACACACATACAAGTATTTAACTGAAGTCACACAACAGTGTTGTTGATAGAGTTTATTCACACGTCACATACTACAGTGGGTAATGCTTTCAAGAAACATTGAACAGTGCTGCCACATATGACACAGGAAAAAAAGAAAAGACTCTGAACCCTTTCTTTGCCATTATATAAAAATACATAGTGTTGCTACAAAAGTATAAATTAGGCTTACTAATAAGACAACTCAGATCTGAAGCTACACAGGAATCTGCTGCCAAAGTGCAATAAAAAAAGACAAAATGAATAGAAACAAACACTTTTTTGTTGCATTTGAGTAGATTATAAAAAGAAATGCCTTTAAAATACGATGCAAGCAACACTAGTTTCTTAACCTGAATTGAAAATAGACTATAATCAATTTAAGTTTGCATTCTTATACCATTTTGTACAATATTATAATGAATAAGTTCAAACAAACTAAAACTTACAGCTGATTAATAACGGTATCTAACTTGAGTTTGTATTGTATCAAAAACCTGTTGAAATGCTACTGTTATTTTTACTGTCCCCCAAAAGCGCGTCGGCAGCCTCCAGGAATGCTTCTTTCACAACTTCGCCGTCTTTGAAATACTTCATGTGTTTAGCAAGAACGTGACTGACACGATAAGATGCTATGGTAGCAGCCTTGCTCTTGTTGTTGGGCCTGGTGAAAATGGACTGCTGTGCATTTAGCTGTCCTTTCAGGCCCCTCCCCTTTTGGGAGCGTAGGGCAGAATTAGGAGGGAATTCCGTCTCGTAGCGTTTGTGCACTGATTTAAAATGCCGCTACTAAATTACCCATCTACGATAAAGCTACGCTCGTATTGCAGATGAGACAGATGGACTTTGAATTGGAATAGATACAAAAATAATCATCCTCCCAGAGTGAAAATTATATATGTTTTGCTTCTGCCATAATTGCGGTCTTGTTTGTGTGCGGACTGTCACTCCTGTTGACACGGACAACGTTAGCGAACTAGTGCACTGCCCACTGCCCACTGCCCACCAGCCACGCCCCGACACATGGGGTCACGCCGGCAAATCACAAAGCTTTGATGCGGTCAAGTGCATTATTCTGGCACAGGAAGATTATGTTACAGGACATTAACAATAAAACAGAATATTGTTGTTCTATTTTTAGACACATCTCACGATCGACTGGGAATCTCCCCGCGATCGATCGACTGGTTGGGCACCCCTGATGTATGGCTTTCTTCTACAAATGGTTCACTTCAAACCACCCACAGTTCTGCCTGGGAGCACGAGCACTATGCACAATTCACAGAATATTATAACGGAAAGATGCATTAAAAAGAACATGCTATTCACTGTGTGTATCGATAGATTAAATGATCATCTATTTGTTTTTGTAGTCGTCTGAAGTTCCAATCATAACATTAGCTTAACACAAACCATGTACTATTCTAAAAACATAAAATATTATACTCGGAATCTGAAAGATGCATTCATTTACCTGCAAACTGGTGTCTGTTTAGATCACTGTAATTATGGTTAGTGGGTGAAAACGCAAGCCCCATTATAAAAATATTGATTGTGGCATGATGCAAAGCCAAGTATAAAACTGAATCCTTAAAAATAAGTTTGTCTCCAGGTGGTGGGTTAAAAAAAAAGAAAAATATATTGTCAATGATAACCAAGACATTTTACACTTTCAAAAGATGGAAGTTGAAACATTTAAGGGGCTCGAAATGAAATACAGAGCATATTTATGATGTGGGGATGCACTTGGATCGAAACAGGGCGATGTTTGAGCTGGGGCAAAGTGGAGGGTGGGCATTACGCTTCGCCTACAACCCCCAAAACCTTTCATGATGATGTTTCTACTGCAATTAATTTGACATTAAAGTGTCATGTTTAGACTCACGTGCCCGTCTTGTCTACAGCCACAGAGCGCACGGCCCCCTGGTGACAGAGCATCTTGACGAGAGCTTCTTTCTGATTGGGCGACCACAGGGTGACGGTGCCGTTGGAGTGGCCGAGGTGGACGATGGCATTTTGAGGGTTCTGGCACATCACGTCCAGTCGGCCAGTCTTGGTGTTGATGGCTGCCACTTCCTTTCCAACAGACACATCCAGGTACTGCAGGAAGCTTGTGGCACTCTGAGGGCGAGAACAGGAAGATTTGTCAGAGCAGATTGATTTGAGTGAATTAGTAGGGTTAGGGTTACAAGTAGGTGATTGCTTTTACATTTCATATTTTACTTTACACAAATGTTTGAGAGAGAAATGTGAGGCAAAAAGACAGATTAAAGGGGCCGGTGCATACTTAGTAACTTATTTTAATTAGGGCTGTCACGTTAACGCTTGTGGCAGACCACACTTCCACGCTCACTGGCAGGCACCGACTGGCCATCGGGAGGGTGTGTGCATGTGTGGCCCGAGCGAGCGAGAGAGAGAGACGTGCATTGTTGTTGTTAGCATCTGGTGCTAGCTAGCTGCGCTAACGGATATAAGGAGCTGTTTAAATGAAAACAGAGGAGCGCTCTATCCACACACAACTGCGCCGAGCACTTGACTTGATGCAGGAAGCAGACAGCGGGACATTGTACGAAAAGTCAGCACACTCAGCACGGATAGTGCACAACATGATTGCAGCGTCCAGGCAGCTCCCGTTCGAGCATATGCCTTGAGTTGCACATAGCTCCAACGATCCATTTCAATTTTTACAATATCCTCCGAGGGCCGTATACAAGTTATTGACCTCTGCTTAAAAATACTAAAATCACAGATTCATTTAGTCTTTCTTTCATGCTGTGCAAAGAAAACGCAACCTCTTAATCCAGATATCTTACCATGACTCGCGCATTGCATGACCAAAAAAGATATGGACACAAGATGTGTGCAAAAGTATTTAGTTTCCTATCCATGTGGACATGATTTGAGTGGGCCACACACACACACACACACACACACACACACACACACACACACACACACACACACACACACACACACACACACACACACACACACACACACACACACACACACACACACCACACACACACACACACACACACACACACACACACACACACACACACACACACACACACACACACACACACACACACACACACACACACACACACACACACACACACACACACACACACACACACACACACACACACACACACACACACCTCTAGGGGGTCCGGGGCATGCTTTGCTGGAAGTTAAAAGCATCAATCTGGTGCACTTTGAGAGCAACATTAGGAGTTCTATGGTTACATCTCTCAACATCCATATGAAACAGAACTGTAAGCAGATTTATTTTTCTTTATGGATATTTTACAAATCACTCCCCTTTCAAACTGTATTCTTGTTTATTAATAACAAATGTTATTTACTGTCATATAGTATTTTATACCCGTTTACTTTATTCTCTTGTTTTTTTATAACTATAATGATCATATAAAGATGTGCCTTTACCTCACTGGTTGGAGAAAAAGCTTCTTATATTTGTTAGCATAGCTAGCTAACCAGATGCTAATAACAACAAAGTTATTGACTGTTTGACAGATGAACAGATCACCACTGGGCTTTCAACTAAAGACACAGCCATGCAGAAACTGCAGCATGTGTACGGCTCCTTATGGGTACTGCAATTTCTGAAGTGCCGGAGCCGCGTTCTGGTGCTCTCCGTCAGAACTGCACCCCTGTCAGACGGGTTAGGCTCGTGTTGTGTTCAAGGACCCTAACCTTGGCCAGGAAAAACAGGCACTCACTTGTTTAATTTTTTTGCGGTCTAGATTTCTCAATTTTTTTTCTTTTTTGCGTGTGTTTATAAATTACCTCGAGGGCAGGGTTTCCGTTAGCCGGTAATTACCGTTTTTTAGCTGGTAAAATTTATTAAAACCCGGTAAATTCAAAACCTGCCGGTCAAAATGTCTGGTAATAATTAGGGAGGCTCCGATCGATCGGCCGCCGATCATTATCGGCCGATATTCACTCTTAATAGTTTGATCGGTGCTCTCTATAAAGGCCGATCAGGAGAGCTGGATCTGATCGATATGGACATAAACGCGAGTGAAGTGTAACCGGACACGCGAGAGAGATCAGATCAGCTGCTGAGTCTGACCGAGACACGCAGCTCTGCATAATCACCTGAAGCCCCGCCCTCTGTTTAGCGAGCTGCAGGAGCTGCATGAGAAACTGACGGGCTGTCAGGAGAGAGAGAGGGGAAAAGAGAGGATCCGTTTCTCCCGTGTTATTATCCAAAGTTAATGTAAACTTTTGAATAATGTACGTTATCTACTACAAGTAGTTTGTTTGAATGTAATAATTATGTTGTTTCATTTATTGAAAAATGAATCTGAATTTTTCGATCTGTTACGATTATAAACTGAAGCAATATAAAAATGAGCCCCGTGAACTGAGTTTTAAACTGAAGCATATCTGCTCATAGTCCGGTGACTACCTGCTAACGGAAACTCTGCTACACAACTCTTATTATTATTATTGAAATATGACCGGTAAGTTTCACATTTGTCCGGTAAAATAAATTCTGCTCGGACATTTGACCGGCGAGAAAAAAATCCTAGCGGAAACCCTGCTCGAGGGCCGTACCAAATTGTCTCGCGGGCCGTATAGGGCCCGGGGGCCGGAAGTTCCCCACCCCTGCTTTAGGAGCGTGTTGTACAGTGTGTAGGTGTGTGTGGTACAGTGTGTAGGTGTGTGTGTTGTACAGTGTGTAGGTGTGTGTGTGTTGTACAGTGTGTACATGCGGCGGACAGACGGGTCTCAGTTGGTTTGGTGTCCTATGCTTACTTTTAATACTTTTGGCCCATAATTTCAATTCCCCATTTCAGCGACCAGAGAGAGGGGGGGATTGTTACGACCCTGGGTCGTATGTGTATTGTGTGCAGATGTTCTTCCTCCTTCTGTGTTTGTGTGGCTGCGTGTGATTGAACAGGTGGTGTCCGGTTGCTGATTGGCTGCCCTCGACAGGCTGATTGGTCCACCTGAGGAGACGGGAGCATTTAAGCTGCAGCCGTGCAGTTTCTCGGTCTCTCTGACTCAACTCCTACTCCCAACGCAACGCATGTTTAGATCTTTTGTCCTGTGGTGCTATGTTCGCACGTTGAGAACATTTTGTCCTTCTCCGCTGGCTGTGAGCTATTTTTACGTTACCTGTCTTTGTAGACGGATTTATTTTCTCAGGAGTGCAAACTCTTTTTCCCTTTTGGATTGTTCATTTTCTCCTGTTTAAGTTAGAGTAGGTAAGAAGCCTGTATATTTATTTTTCTCTGTTAGGTAAGATTTCGTGTTTAAGGTTAGTTCGTTTTGTTACTCCCGTTTTGTTTATTTTTGTATCATACTTTCTGCATGTTTTCTTTTTGGTTGTGAAGGTATATTTTTGTGAAATTCAGATTTTGTAAATTAAATTTACCAAACGATATTCTCTGTCTCTGCCTTTGTCTTGAGAGTGGGAAAAGTGGGGAGAGAGCAAACTTTGTGCTGCGCCTAGGTTCCCCTAGGCCGGGGCGTAACAGGGATATATCCAGTCTCTGATTGTGTTACGTTATTATGAGAGTGGTCTCATACTTGTTTGATTCTGAAATTGTATATATTTATTAGGGCCGGGACTTTAATGCGTTAATTAATATTAATTAATTACACAAAAATTAAAGCGTTAAAAAAATTAACGCATTTTAATCGCACTTATTTTTGCACAGCGGAACGTTTCTCACTGGATGATTTTCAGGCGTACCGATTATACTGGAGCACCAACTAACGTTCATGACTTCAGCATGGGACTTCAAACAACAACAAACCACGGTGAACAATAGTCAAACATCAACAAACAAGCTGATGAGACCGCTTTGGTCGGCCCCGTGGATGGGAAATTTTGTTTTAAAAAACGGACGGATGGAAGCGTCGACAAGAGCACGGTTGTGTGCAAATTATGCAAAAAAGAATTTGCATATCACCGCAGCACATCAAGCCTAAAGTATCACCTAAATGCAAAGCATGTAGCAGCTAGCGTGGACGTTAGCCCGACTCCGAGTGCAAGGAACCACACCCTGACCCAACCGACACTCAACCAGATGACTGGTTTCAGGGCCAGGATAAGTAAGTCCACGTCTGAGAAAATAACCAACTAACTGGCTCACTGGATTGCACTCCACTTGGAGTAAAATCCATGTGAAAATTGCTTCTCACTGTTCTCAGGTCAAATATGTATATTTGATTAAAAATGCGATTAATTTCGATTAATTAATTACAAAGCCTCTAATTAATTAGATTAATTTTTTTAATCGAGTCCCGGCTCTAATATTTATATAAATATATGTGTGTGTATATATGTTCGCATCTGTAGCGTGTTATTGTCTCATTATACCGCACTGTGAATGAATCAAAGTAAATATATAAGTCGTCATGAACACATCTGTCCATCAGACAGAGGGCTGCTGTGCCTCCTGTCATCATTAATGGACGTCTCTTTAAAATGACCGCTCAGAGGAGAGGAGTTCTCATTTCTCTAACCGCCTGCTGCTTCCCCTCCTCTCGGTTCCCCTCCTCAGTCCTCCGCTCGCATCTCCTGTGAGCGGGACTAAGCGTCGAGGATAGGAGTCGAGGAGGGAAAATTAGAGTATTGAGAAACCTCTAGTGTCTAAACTTCCCAGTGATACAATTATTTCCAAAGAAACATCCACAAAACTGCTTAGAAATCATAAGAAATTTGCCTAAGAATCATTATTATTTTGTTATGTTTTCTTTCATTATCAAAGTAATCGAGTACAAGATGTCATACTGTTAACGATTTGCTCAAATGTAACCAATAGATGGCTTAAACAATCCGACTGCTTATCTATAGGGGGCCACAAAGTGTCAGGTTTTAAAAACGCCTGCTCGACATAGTTTGGAAACTACTTGATATTGATTGAACTCTTTTATAGCGTCTGATAACTTGTCTTCATGGCCAGGTCACTCTTGAAAAATAGATTTGAGTCTTATTGAGTATTTAACCTGGTTAAATAAAGAAGAAATATAAAAAAATCTATTGAACACATGACAAACAGGTTGGCAAGCTTTTGTAATTGTGGTAATACTTTCAAAGTAAAATGCAATAGCTTGTGTAAATGACCTGGACGAACAGGTTTAATCAACTCACCACTGTTGCTAGCAAAAAGTGGTATGGGAGGAACTGCATTCGAAGGACGTCGTTAAATTTGCGGATGCAGTGGAGCTCAATGCCATTGGAGTCGTAGATATACAGCCACTTCTTCTGAGCCACCGCATACATGGCCTCACTGTGGAGCCACCTTGATGAAGCAGAAATGTTTGTGTTTAGAGGAAATATGTTTACAGTTACTAGGGGTGTAACGGTTCACAAACATTTCGGTTTGGTACGTACCTCGGTTTTTAGGTCTCGGTTCGGTACAGCAGAAAAAATGATCACAAACATAAAATATATATTTTTTTTTATTATTATTAATCTGTGAATAATGTATTCACTCGAATAAATACTAAATAAAATAAAGATTAAGGTGCAGCATTTCGATGAACTGAAATAATCTGTATTTGAACTTTACTGTACTAGTACTCACAAAACAAACTATTAGTTTTGGGTTTTTAATGATTATTAAACTATGAATATTCAGTCAAATAAATACAAAATATAATAAAATAAACATTACAGTGCAGCATTTCGATGAACTGAAATAATCTGTATTTTAACTGTACTAGTACCTAAGCAGCGAGTTTGACACAATGACTTGCTTGTCATTGTATTTTCATGTTTTTTTAAAGAAAAATTACTTGTCCACATTACTTGCTGAAAGGGCAGATCTGCTGGCACTAACAATGTCTCCTGCTGTGGAGAACACCCCCTCGCTAGGGACAGAGGTAGCAGTTACAGCCAGGTAGCGCTAACATGGCAACATAAGGATTTTTGACATTTGTAATAGCTTTGGCTCGGTCTGAACTTTTTGCGAGTTCCATCCATCTTCTCCCGCGTATCCGTGGTCGGGTCTCGGGGGTAGCAGTTCCAGCAGAGAGCCCCAAACTTTCTTTTCCCTGGCGACATCAACCAGCTCTGACTGGGGGATCCCAAGGCGCTCCCAGGCCAGCGAAGAGATATAATCCCTCCACCTGGTCCTTGGTCTACCCCTTGGTCTCTTCCCAGCTGGACGTGCCTGGAACACCTCCCTAGGGAGGCGCCCAGGTGGCATCCTAACTAGGTGCCCGAACCACCTCAACTGGCTCCTTTCGACGCGAAGGAGGAGCGGCTCAACTCCGAGTCCCTCCCTGATGACCGAACTTCTCACCTTATCCCTAAGGGAGACACCAGCCACCCTGCGGAGAAAACCCACCTCGGCCGCTTGTATCCGCGATCTCGTTCTTTCGCTCATGACCCATCCTTCATGACCATAGGTGAGGGTCGGAACGAAAATGGCCCGGTAGACAGAGAGCTTTGCCTTCTGGCTCAGCTCCCCTTTCGTCACAACGGTGCGGTAAAGCGACTGCAGTACCGCTCCCGCTGCTCCGATTCTCCGGCCCATCTCACGCTCCATTGTTCCCTCACTCGAGAACAAGACCCCGAGATACTTGAACTCCTTCACTTGGGGTAAGGACTCATTCCCTACTTGGAGTGGACAGTCCATCGGTTTCCTGCTGAGAACCATGGCCTCAGATTTGGAGGTGCTGATCCTCATCCCAGCCGCTTCACACTCGGTTGCGAACCGATCCAGTGAGTGCTGAAGGTCGCAGACCGATGAAGCCATTAGAACCACATCATCAGCAAAAAGCAGTGGTGCAAGTTGTGGAGGCTTAAATGCTAGTGGGAGTTGGGTTTGCACTTCAGTCTTTTTTCTTTTGGAACCGGTGATATTCACGTTCGGGTGATGCCTTTTCAAATGAGTGTGCAAGTTTTATGTATTGCCAGCCGCGTAACCAATTTTAGTTGAAAAATGCCGACAAACAGCTTTGGTTCGGTCCACCTGTCTTTGTCCGTCATCCTTGTACGTAACTGCGAAACCAACATTTTCCCAAACTGGAGACTTCAATGATGCTGGTGGATTTCCGAGCTCAACTTTATCTGCGTTCGCCATTTCCTCAAATTACTGACTACATTTGAACTCATCCCTGTGACCAGCTCTCTAGTATGCCTCTCGTCCAATGAAATGACTTGGACGCTCTATGACGCACTGAACCCAATGTGAGCAAATTACTCTGAATGCTGCGACGCAGCACCTGAGATTACTTTCAAAAAGTGTCCACGTTCTCAATTTTTTACGTTTAACGTTATATTCGTTCGGTACACACGTGTACCGAACCGAAAGGCCCGTACCGAATAATTTCGCGTACCGTTACACCCCTAGCAGTTACTGTTAAGTAAAGCATTATTGCGTTTTACAAAGTGCGCTGTGTAGCTCTGCACAATGTGAGGCGTATGACTTACTTTACATCATTGATGGACTCCATCACGTTTATCTCACACATTAGCCGTTTGGTCTGCCAGTCTATACAAGCAATATGGCCTCTCCTTCCACCGAGCAGCAGATGTCTGAAACCAAGAAAACACACTGTGAACAAAATGCAAACATTAAATCAATATTTCGTTATAATGTGGAAGGACTCGCTTTGAATGATAAAGCTACAGAAAGTTCAAGTCTGCAGTTTCCTCAGCTCTACAGAATGTTTTAGAACATTTCATTGCGTTTATACAGCCCAAGTCACATATTTGCATGAAGTGGCTTTACAGTTTATGCAGAATACAACACACTCAGTATGGGTACAAGTAATCTCCACCCAAAACATTTTTTAAAATAGATGTTGTATTTTTATCATTTTAGTTTTACAAACCGAATCATGATTGTCTTGGTCGAGTCTCAACACTCATCAGGAGTTTTTAGGCAAATCTGGTAGTTGTTTTCAGTGAAAAAGCTCTGAGAAACTCACTGTACATTTCCTGCCCAGCATGTCAGACAATGTTAACACTATCAGGTAAACACAGCCGAGCATTTAGCAGGTAGGGAGCCAGATATTATATTACAAAACGGAACTAATAATGAGAGCAAATATTCGTCAGGTGGACACAAAATGTGCAAATATTGATTATTAGTTGAACATATGTGCAGTTAATGGCTTCTTATCCAAAGAGGCAAAAAATCAGATAATGTGGGTTTAGATAGAAAACATTTGGAGTTTATCTTCTCCTATTGCTGAGCTAATGGACTCGCCTCATTCACAGCAACCCTTAGACAGACACTTTAAACATGGTTTGAACAGGCATGGAGATTGAGATACTGACCGTCCAGTCCTGCTGTAATCCAGTCGATATGGTCCAAACTGAGACAGTTTCAGATCAAAATACTGAGAAAAAAGTGAGAGGAAACAAATCAATGGAAGGTCTCATCCAGGGGAACAACATCTAACCTGCACATATCTTCATTACATTGTTTTTGAACTAAATATACAAATAATGAACACAATCTTGTAACCTCCTGAACATACAGTATTTTTCATTTTCTTTTTTTAAAATTCTTGTTAATGAAATAGGCATTACAACTAGGGATGCCAACGATTATTCGATTATTTGTTACAGTCTCCATAATCAAATTATTTTTAAAATTCGATTTTATTTATATATATTTTAATTATTATTTATGTATTTTTTTTTTATGGTTTAGTTTCAACCAAAATATAGACTAATGCTAATAATAGTATTAATAATTGTAA